>NC_039362.1:9685981-9797838 GCF_003573695.1 Papaver somniferum
TGATTTATATTTAATCTAGGGTTTACTAAAATGATTTGATTTTGCTTGTTTTGTTTTTTTGCAGGATTAAGTTGATTTCTTTGATTCAACTATGGAGGAATCAGGATCAACACCAGTAAGATATTTTTCCTCAAGAATTAGAAAAATAGGATTCTAAAATTTGCAGTCTTCTTTTACTAATTCGTTCAAGTGATTGGTACCACTGTGTCAATTCGTTCTTTTAGCTCTAGCTGAGAGGACATCCAGTGAATTTATCTACTCCTTAATTACAGAATACTTCTTTGTGCATATAAAGTGTATCATCTATCATCCATCCAACTCGAAAATAATTAGTATCTGTATATGTTTTTTTGCATATAAAGTGTATCATCTTCTTTGAATGCACTTTGATATGCTTTTTTTACATGTTATCTGATTTGAATTTCTGCCTTGTTTATATTCAGGCTTCCGTTAACTCAAATGCATTGTTGCCACCATTACATCCTCCTCCAAGATCTTCTAACGCCTCTACTGAAGTTAGTTCAGTTGCAAAAGTACCAACTGCTGGTGAAGCTCCATCTGCACCAGCTGCCAATGTTTCCGATGCTGGTACCATCACTGTCACTGCACCAGCTTCTAAGAAGCAGAAGAAAACTTCATGGGTTTGGGATCACGTTGATCTGGACCCTCCTCCTTCGATAATGGTAACTTGCAAGAAATGTAAACAGAGAATGAAAGCTGACTCTTCTACACATGGGACCGGCTCCTTGAATAACCATTTAAGAAAGTGTCTGAATCTTATTCCTAAGGATTCTGGTCAGTCGACTCTTTCTTTTGAACCTGCTAGGCTGGGAGAAGATGAAAAGTTAGTTGCTGTAACTTTTTGTCAGGATTCGTGTAGAAAAGCATTGATTATATTCATCATAGTGGATGAGCAGCCTTTTAGAATAGTTGAGGGGGAAGGTTTCCGAGAATTTTGCAAGGTACTTGAGAGTAGATTCAAGATACCATCTCGTATCACTGTACGGAGAGATGTTATGGAACTGTTTGAGTACGAGAAAGTGAGATTGAAGAATTATTTCAAGGTTAATAAAGTCAGAGTTTGCCTCACCACTGACACATGGAGCTCACTTCAGAATTTGGGATATATGGTTATTACAGCACATTGGATAGATGCTAGCTGGAAGTTGCACAAGAAGATCATTAGTTTCATCCAAATTGTAGGTCATAGCGGTGAGACTATTGGTAGGATGATAGGAACATGCTTGTTAGATTGGGAGATCGAAAATGTGTTTACTATAACTTTAGATAACGTTTTTGCCAACGATGTAGCTATAACATATCTGCAAAACCAAGTACTCAGAAAGAATTCAGATTTAGTGAAGGGTTTCTTACAAGTGAGATGCGCTGCTCACGTCCTTGCTCTTGTTGTAAAGCATGGAATGAAGGAGTATGACATCTCAATTAAGAGAATAAGGGCAGTAGTGAAGTATTGTATGAGTTCTCCTGCAAGATTGAAAAAATTTATGGACTGTGTCACTTACGAGAAGATTGAATGCAAGAAGGGTTTGGTCCTATATGTAGACACCCGTTGGAATTCGACATTTACTATGTTAGACTCAGCTGAGAAGTATCAGCCAGCTTTTGAGAGGTTAGAGTATGAGGACAAGGCATTCAAGAAGAAGTTCTGTTTTGTTGAAAGTCAAATTCCTTTAGTTTCTTCTACTTCTAATACTTCCACCGTTGATAACCAACCTGACTGGGATGTGGATGAAAACCAAGATGCAGACTTAAGTTCTGATGAAGAAGTTATTGCTAATGCAAAGAGAGGAAAGAAACGCAAGAGAACAAGTTCTGATAAGGCCCCATCAGCACCTCCTTTGCACGCGCCATACCCATCAGATTGGTCGTATGCTAGAGCCTTCGCGAAGTTTTTGAAGGTATTTTTTGATTTTACTGTCAAGTTCTCTGCTTCTACTCATGTTACTGCACACGAATTCTTGTTTCATGTGAGTGTTATTCATCGAACTTTAAACACATGGGCAAATCACAAAGATACATTTCTTTCTAGCATGGGTCTTAAAATGCAAAGTAAATATAACGAGTATTGGGGACGTTATGAAAAGATGAACAATCTTATGTTTATTGTTGTATTATTGAATCCACAAGATAAAGAATTAGGATTGAAGTTTCTTCTTGGCCAGTTAGGAATTGGTGGTGGTTATTTGAGAACAGAACTAATGGATCTTGTAATGAGGGACTTTAAAGCACTTTTTGAAGAATACTGGGATGTCCAAATGAGTGCTGGAAACTCAACAGTTGTAACAGATAGTAGTGGTGGTAATACTGTTGGCGCTGAACCAGATGATGAAGGAGATTGTGCTGCAGCCGCCCTTATGGCAGAGAGAGCAAGAGAAGAAGAGGAAAGTTTTGATGATGAAGGAAAAAATGAGCTGGAGACTTATTTGAGAGAGAAACGAGAACCGCGGAAAGAGAAAGTTTCTTTTGATATCTTAGGTTGGTGGAAGACGAACTCGACTAGGTATCCTACTTTGGCACTAATCGCAAGAGATATATTGGCTATACCCATCTCTTCAATGGCATCTGAATCTGCCTTTAGCACTGGGAGGCGTATTCTCGATCCATATCGAAGTTCTTTACTTCCCACAACAGTTGAGGCATTGATTTGTGCTCAAAATTGGTTGAAAACGCCGATTGATCTTGATACTTCTTCCTTGGGACCAGAAGAGGAAGTTAGTTCAGGTATTATTTCATTTGTTAATTTGTTTGTAGTATAGCAGTTTAGCTTATTGATGACATACCACAAAATGTTCAGATTATCTAGTTCATGTATGTCAGCTTATGGGTGACTCATAAAACTTCATATAATTAGCTCATAAGTCACATATAGGAATTATAGATCATTCGCTTTATTTTGTGAGTTGTAAGGTCAAAGATCAAGCTTTATCATTTCAAATCATTAGTTTAGAGTTTGTGATACTTATCTTTTGGAGGTAAAGCAACAATTCCAGTGCTTGCTGTAACTCTCTGGATTTTGCAAGTGGACTGGATTTCACCATTTTGAAATGTTTATCATGCTCCTGAGATTTAGAGGCTGGATCTAAACAGTCAAAATTGGGCTGGGGGATTTAAGTTGCAAGAACTGTAACTCTGTTGTATGCTATTGAGAGATAAATCTTTTACTTCTGAATTAGTTCTAGCCAAACAATTGAATTCAGTTTCTCTTTTACTTTGATTAAATTTAACAATCATCTCAGCATCATCATTAATTTCTTCCCTAATTGAATTTCAGAAAATCCTAAACAATCTTCAATTTTTTCTCTTTCAACTCACTGTATACTACTGATCGTGCATTTGTTCATTGCAGAATTTTTGGACTCTCTCTCTAAATCCATGTTCGTAAACATAACAGATGATGATGTTGAGGACTAAGGAGTACCAAGGTAATTCATCTCACCAATTGAAAGCATGTTTTCTTTGGATTTAATTTAAAGTCTTAATGTGCTAATTTAGTGCCTCTTAAACCTGTTAAGTTATTACCTGTTCAGTTAGCAAAGAAAGATACATTTTCCTCCTGATGGTGTGTTTGCATGTCACGTCTTTTCACTGTTAGCATTTTCATGTATTGCTTGCCATCATGATTAGTGGAAATATACGTGAATTAGATTCTAACTACCAGTTGCTTGCCATTTTCATATACATGCAGTCAGCAACCCTGGAAAGTCTGAAGCTATCAGTTGATTTTGTGGATGCATAGCTGGAAAGTGTCGATGTTGTTTAGATGTTATGGAGACTGTGGATCTTTTGAATTACTAATCTTTATCTTTTGAATTGTGTTTAAGAATGTTATGAATTTGGATTGTGTATGGAATGGGAATGTATGTAGCCTGTAGGTAGGTTTGAAAATCTTTAAACCATGTTTTTTTTTTCTTAGATTTGAACTGTCAGTTTCCTGAAACTGACATAGCAGCCGGTTAACCGATAACCGCTGGAATAAACCGAAACCGGCTAGAACCATTAAGAAACCGAACCAATGGTTAATGGATTGGTTTGGTTCATATTTTAAGAAACCGATAGTATTGGTTTCGGTTTTGGTTTGGCTAAAAACCGAACCAAAACCGACCATGAACAGCCCTACACACAAGGTCGCAGCTGTTGCCAACTTAAAATTTGTTTGACCGAACTTGACCAATTTTGCATCATACTGCATTTTACTGTGGACATTACTTGTTAGTGCGGATGAAGATATGAACCTATATTATAAATTCTGAGCTTACAGTAAGTCCTACTCTAAAAATGTGGCTGTAATGGTGGCCTCAAGTGTCAGTCAGTAAAAAATATTACCCAGTTGCAGAGTGTAACATAGACATGTCAGAGTTGGTAAATACCTTGCCAGTTGAAGCAAACCAGACTACCTCTTACAGAATGAACAAATTAAAATAAGGTGAGAAGAGCTTTTAGCGCTAATGGTCGAGGATAAAATTTTCCTAGTTGAGAAAATCAATCAAATGGTTTTTTTTTTTTTGTAAGTTAAGTGCATTCAAAAGAGCTAATTTAGGGAGTTAGTAACCCTTACATCATGATAAGTAGAGTCATCCAATGTAGGATTGGAGATATCCATCCTAACATTAGATTTATCTACTTCAAGAGCATTTTTAATACAAAAAGGAGGAGTTTTACTCCAATTCAAAGTCTGCCTAAAGGATTTAGCCTCCTTGGCCAAGATATCTGCTGCATTATTTGCAGCTCTAGGAACATAAAAAAAAACCTAGAAAATTTTGACAAAGATTAAATTCACTCTTGACTTCCTCCATTATGGCTTGATTCTGCCATTCAATTCCTGATTCTTTTCCATTCAGATAGTCAATGAGGTTTTTGCAGTCTCCTTCAACCAAAAAGT
Source organism: Papaver somniferum (assembly GCF_003573695.1). NCBI lineage: Eukaryota > Viridiplantae > Streptophyta > Magnoliopsida > Ranunculales > Papaveraceae > Papaver > Papaver somniferum. Next base: position 9,690,882 of record NC_039362.1, read on the forward strand.
TGGCCAGTCCATGTTCAACTGCCCATTTCGCTCCTTGTCTCATACCTATTGCTTCCGCTTCTTCAGCGGTAGAAGCTGATATTGGTCCTGCTCGGCTTTGCTCAAATTTACCTGCATCATTTCGGAGAATTAAGGAAAAACATGCAGGCAAAGTCTTAGAATTCCAGGTTGCATCTATATTGATCTTTAATTGATTTTTCTTTGGAGGGGACCTTATTTTTCACCTGAGTAATAGAATGATTACTCCAAAAGTATAAGTATCTTTGGATTTCTAAACTTAAATGAGCACTGGATTGTTTAGTTTTTTCAAAAACCCTACTGCATCTCTCCTTCCATATGTACCAAGCTTTTGTTAAAATGAGCTCTATAGAGATAGTTGGGTTTAATTTTCCCATCCATTGCTTACAGATATCTAGGAAGGTTGTAGAACTATGAAAACATGGTACTACAGGATTTGGTTCAGCAGCGTAAACAACTTTCGCATAAGGACAAAAAATCAGAATATGTTCTATAGATTCCTCTTCAGTGCACCCAAAAGAACAGTAAGGATGAACATCTTCCATAAATTTGGATAATTTCAAATTTGTTGACATGGCATTTTGTAAGCATTTCCATGCAAAAAAATTTATTCTATCAGAAATATCTTGACTCCAAAGTCTTTTCCAGAAAGAATCAGGTTGTCCTAAGTTATAATGATTCACAGTTTTCTCATTCAATTTATTGTACATGGATTTAACAGTAAAAATACCAGACTTAGTAAGGAGCCATCTTAAAGCATCAGATTTGCCTTTTGTTATCCTAGTATTAATAATCTTTTCAGCAATATGACTAGGGAACATTTCCAAAATTAAAGTAGAATTCCACTTCTCTGTGATTGGATCAATAAGATCTTTCACAAGTGTTAAATGGTTGTTTATGACTGTTTTCCAATTTCTAAGATTATTTTCCAAGTTAGGGATCCACTTTTCATCCCAAATATTAGTATTATTACCATCCTCTATTTCCCAAATGTTATTTTGTTCTACTAATTCTACACCTTTATATATGCATTTCCAAATCCAAGAGCTAGTTGTTGGCTTATTTGCCTTGAAGGGTGAAGTGTTTCTAAAATATCTAGGTTTTAATTGAGAAACCCAAAGTGCTTTTGGTTCTGTTAAGAGTCTCCAAGCTAGTTTAGCTATCATAGCTAGGTTAAATTTATGAGCATTCCTTAGGCCTAACCCTCCCTTGTGTTTAGGTTTACAAAGACAAAAATAAGATCTAGGATAGTATCCCTTATAGTCTGTTTCTTTGCCCCTCCAAAAATTTCTCTATAATGCATCTATTTTATTAGTAATTTTCTTAAGTAGTATAAAACAGCTCATTTGATAGCTGGCCATACTAGCTAAGGTTGCTTTGTTTAGGAAAAGTTTGCTTGTTTGAGCAAGCATTTTTCCCATCCAAATTTTTATTTTATTTTCCATTTTAGAAACTAAATCCTCAGACAGTTTTATTTTTGCCTTAGTAATGAAAATAGGGGTTCCTAAGTAGGAGTCTAGGGGGTTAATTTTTTTTATTTTTAAAAGTTTACTTATCATTCTTTGATGTTTAGGTTGTACTTTTTTACTAAAGAATATCCCAGATTTCTCAAAATTTATTAGTTGCCCTGATGCTTTGCCAAATGAGTCAATTAGGGCCAGAATGTTGTGACATTCCTTTAAGTCTACTCTAATGAATAACAAGCAATCATCAGCAAAAAAATAGATGTGAAATAGGACTATTCTTAGGGGTTATTTTTACACCATTTACTAACTTCTCTTCTTCTCCTGCTAAAAGCATTCTGGAGAAGATCTCCATACAAATGATGAATAAGTATGGAGATAGAGGATCACCTTGCCTGAGTCCCCTAAAAGGTTTGAAATACTCTCCTGGACTTCCATTGAGTAAGACAACAATAGAAGAGGTAGAAATACACTGGTAAATGAGGTTACAAAAGGTATCATCAAAGCCAAATGCTTTCATAGAGGACATCAGGAAATTCCAATCAATTTTTCCAAAGCCTTAGACATATCAATCTTTATGCCCATTCCAGCATGTTTAGCCTTCTTTTTCTTAAAGGAATGAATTATCTCTTGAGCAATTATGATATTGTCAGAGATTTGCCTTTTAGATAGAAAGGAATCTTGGAATGGAGAGATTAAAGAATTGAGAAGAGGTTTCATCCTATTTGATAATATCTTAGCAATGATTTTATAGATAGTGTTGCAAAGACCAATTGGTCTGAAACCACTTGGATATTTAGGGTGCCTACTTTTAGGGATTAAGAATAAAAATGTTTTATTGAATTCAGGGTGTAAAACACCTGTTTCAAACAAACACTGAATAGAAGAAACAACTTGATCACCCACAGTTTCCCAATTTAGTTTAAAGAAACTGATTGGGAGACCATCTGGGCCAGGGGACTTGTTTGGTTTCAATTTTTTTATTACTTGCCAGATTTCCTCAACAGAAGGAATAGAGTTAAGAGCTACATTCATATCAGGGGTAATGCAAGCAGCTATGTTATGGAAGATCACAGGGTTAGGAGAAGGAGCAGGAGAAGGGACAGAGAAAAGATTTAGTATGGAATATCCTTTATCTCAAGGCATTCTATATTGTTCCACTTTCTTCTTTTTAGAGTTTCGGTATGGAATAATTTAGTATTCTTCTCACCTAGCTGTACAAGGTTATCTCTAGATTGTTGTTTTGCTATGTCTTCTTGAGTTGCATAGAGGTTTTCTAACTGAGAAAGTTTTTCTTTAATCTTGGCTTCCTTTTGGTAGACAAAATTAGATTTGTTTAAATTGTCTATTTGGACTAGTAATTGTTTCATTTGCTTAGAAGGGAGACCAACGATGTGTTTTCTCCAATAATATAAGTTAGTTTGAACAGTCTTGAGATTCAAGATCAGAGAGTTTGTAGGATTCTCATTTATGATATGGTTCCATGATTCTCTGATAGTTTGAACACAAAAGTTATCCATTTGCCAGGTATCGTAAAATTTAAATGTGGAGGTTGTTTTGGTAAAGGTAGTATCTAGGTTCAAAGTTATAGGTCAATGATCAGAACCTGCAGCCACAAGATGTGACAATTCATTTTTGGAATTTATCATTCCATTCTATGTTGGCTACAGCTCTATCAAGTCTTTCTTGAATGTTAGTTGTCATATCTCTATGGTTATTCCAGGTATATTCATAACCCTTGAAACCTATGTCACTGAGGCCTGCCTTGTATAGAATATTTTGATAGTAATCACAATCTGTCTTCTTGAAAGGTAAACCTTCTAATTTATCATCCTGACTAAAGATCATATTAAGGTCTCCAAGTAAAACCCATGGTATTGAGGTTCTATTAACTTGGGTGGCTATGTCTGAGAGGAAGTCTCAAGCAACATTTCTATTAGAGGGATAAGGACTTTCATAAAAGCAAGTAAGAAGCCAAGGAGAGGAATCACAATTAGTTTGAACTAGAATGTTTATCATATTAAGGTTCCATTGTACTATTTCAAAATAAAATCCATCTACCCATACTATTGCTAAACCTCCGGCTAACCCAACCGGATCTACTATATGAGTGTTGGGAAATTCATTAAGAATTATTTTGACTAGGTATCTTTTAGATTTTGTTTCAGACATGAAGAGGATTTCAGGTTTATCATTATTAATCAACTGGTTTAAATGATTTTGCGTAAAGGGGTTACCACACCCTTGAACATTTCAAGCAATGATTTTCATATTGCAGAAAGGGAAAGTGAACTAAATTCTAGAATGTCAGGAATTTTACAGTAGGTGACTCTATGATTCGTATACTCTTCCTAATATGTTACGGTTGAAATTAGAGCTAAATTTTATGCTTATGTCAAAATAAAAGCAATCATGTAATATAGTGCAGTAGTAAAGAGTCAAGAATGCATCAAATAAATCAAGATAGAAGCTATTATGGTTACCTGATTTTCGATTTTAGGCACTGATGGGGAATCTAGAAAGAAGGGAATAAGTACGTAATCTTCCGTTGACTTATTCTGTTCTTTGAGATTGGAACCATATTGGTTGAATGAATGCAAATTGTCAGCACTAGAAACCAAAATTCGAAGCTCTTCAGATGAAGAAGATGATAAGAAATCAGGGACTGATAAAGAAAATGCTGATTTAGGCTGAGTTAAAGGTGATGCAATATGTGGGTGCAATGCAATTATGCTAGAATCCGGTGATTTAATATGAGATGCAATAGAAGAAGATGCAATGGATTCCACAGAGAGAGAGGAGGGGAAAGGTGTTCATTTGCATCTACAAAGGGGGGAGAAGAGAAAGATAATCTGCGATTAACTTGAATTGGTTCTGGTTCAGGCCTAATGGTTTCCGGAGTAGCTAATTCTTGTTGCAAATAAAAATATTGTTCCGGGCTACGGTGAATAGGTTCCATATCCCTGATAACTCTATGAGTCTCAGAGTTTCCCGATTCCATTGATTCAGAGCTTGATCCATGAAGCAGAATGAAATTTTCAGGCAAGTTAAATGGGAAGTTTCTCTTTCCTAAGATTGAGTTAGACGCTAAAGGCATCTCTTCCTCATAAGTTACAGGACCTAGAACTTCATACTCACGATTAGAAACAGGCTGATGCAAGAGAGGTTGCACAGGAAGTGGATGTTCTTCTCTGTAAAGCTCGTATAAAGTCTCTCTAGTTCCAGGAATGGCCAAAAACTTCTCTACTGAACCCATTTGCCCATGAGCATCAACAGTATCTTGCGGATTCCAGATTTGTATCAGAGTATTATCTAAGACAAAAATATCATCAGCAGGCCCCGGAGACGACATGGAGATATCATAAATATCTTCTAAAGGTCTGTGCTGAAGAATGGCACACTGATTAATCTTGTGACCAAAGCGGTTGCAGTGAGAGCAAAAATTGGATGGTAAGTTGAGATAAGAGAAGTATAGTTATCTGACAGAGTAATTAGCAACTATAACTAGGAGATTCCTAACTAATGGCTTTTCTATGTTAACCCATACTAAAGCTCTTGATTCGCAGTCAAAGCTGCCTTTTTCAACTCTACTTACAATTCCAGTCCTGCTTGTTATCAAGCCAATGCGCTCACCAACTCTGTTTTCATGCTTAGTGTTTGAAATACACGCCCATAGTGGGATTTCTTTAACCACTTCAGTCGATATTTGCATACCTGGGAAGGCCGAACGAGCTGACATGACATTACCATAAGGGTACCAAGGACCATTCACAGCTATCCAGTTAAGGTCATCAGCAGTATGAAACGTGATAATGAACAAATTTAGATCCACCTCTCTGATTTGAAATCCTATGTTGAGCCCCCAAAAATGACGAAGAACGCTTCTAATATCCTCAGTTTTATAGGTTTCGATTGAAAAAAATCTAGCTAAGATACTGTTCTCTTTAATACCAAAGTCTCTCATTAACGCAGGCGGAGTAGGTAGAATACCAAATTTGTATAGTTGGCATATATTTGAGCTACGGATATCCCACTGAGATGTTTATATAAATTGTAATCACTCATAATGAATAAGAAAGATGAAATCAGAAATAGAATGGAAGAGAAGAAGTAAATGCAAGAGAAGAGAGATAGAAGAAAATAATACAGAGTATGAGCAAAGCAAGAATTGCTTAAGTAAGTAAATAATGTCCGAAAAACACCCACAAATTTGAATTCTTGAAAAACTCAAAAAAGTATAAAGAATGAGAAGTTTAAGGATTAAACCTCGACCAATCAAAAACCGACAGTAAAAATATAAAGGTTGCTAGCTTTCAAGGAGCATTTAATTCAAAGATGAGAGATCAAAAAGTAGTTCAAAACGGAGACAGGAATTACACAACAGAAATCGATAGACGCATAAAAAAGAGCATCTAAGTCAGAATGACTAAACCACACGTTAAACCAATAACAGGTTAAAATAAAATTATAAGCTTTCTATCAAATTTTTAAAAGCCTATAGAGGGGTAGGGATTCTATGAAAAGAAATATCAAAACACAAAGACAAGACAAGGGATGAGAAAAGATAATAGCTAGGCAAACGGCTTAAGAAAAGTCTAGGATAGTCTGAATCCCATCAATGCACCGTTCCATTAACCAACGATATATAGAATACGAAGAACACAAGAAGATAAGGGAGTTGAATGAGTATTAATTCAAACGTAAGAAATTGGCAACAAAGATAATGCGGAGTAAAGACCAAGAGATCGCTGGACTTATAAATTTGTTCACTGCTACCAGAAAGCAACCCACAGCTAAGAAAATTTAGAGAAGAAAAATAAAAGATAGAAATGGCATGCAATCATTTTAGGATTGTTGGAAAAACGATTAATAAAAATACTTTTTAAAGATTTTAATTTAGTGTTTCTTTTGTGAATGAAAACTTATTAGTCCCACATAGTGAAGTTTCCACTCTTTAGTTGTTTTTAAGAGACTATATAAGATTTTTAGTCCCACATAGGGGAGGAGCTCTTCTTAACTTGAGTTTGTCAATTATATAAACAAATTCACTTCTTTTGTAAAAGTATGGAAAAAAAAGGGGTTGCTATATATTCTAGAGGGACCCCTATATGGTAAACGGGTTGCTCTATATTTTAGAGGGACCCCTATATGGTAAAGGGGTTGCTCTATATTTTAGAGGGACCCCTAAGGGAAAACATGGGAAAGGGGTTTCTCTATATTTTAGAGAGACCCCAAAGGGGATTCTCTATATTTTTAGAGAGACCCCCAAGGGAAATATTTGGTATTGCTTTCTTTAGCATTCGCGATTTTCCTTAATGTTTTTTTCGGAGTTGCCAAGCTCAAGTTGAGCATCTACTACATATGCTAGTAGTAGGTGTATTAGGGTGTTTTATCCTGGAGATATCCGTCCTGTGAGGGCTGTAGCATCACTCTTGAGTGTATCCGGGCGCTAATGTCTTAAGGACAGCGTGTTGAACACGCGACTCACTCTGTTTTCCAAAGTTTTTCCTTGTTTCTGTTGTGGAGATATGGGGAGCTTGTTCATTTCGTCAAAGCAATCACTTCCACTCTAAAGGAGCTAAATATCAATAACTTTTTGCTTATTTGATTTTTCTTTGTTTTTGATTATTGCACCCAACAATCTTAAGACATTAGTATTTGTAATAATCGAAAATGGTTGGTCTTGTGAATCATGGATGTTAATTGTGGAGTGAAAAACAAAAAACGAATTTTTGGTCAGCTGTAGAGTTTCGAATTTATCTCTCAACATAGAAGGAATTTCGATGACCCCTTTTGACAAAACTTAGTAGACATCCAGATAATTACCCGCGTAAAATTTCAGAATTTTTGGAGTTGTAAAAATACTTTTTTGATATTTTACAAAAACAGAAAAACGTTTCTGAAAAATTCTGACAAGCAGAAATTTGTTGTTAACTAAATTAATTTTTGTGGGGTAACCATGAGTTTTTTGAAACGCTGATTCAAACGAAGTTTGTATATCTAGATGTTATCTTCAAAACTCATATTTTACTTTCTGATTTGGAATTGTGATTTGTGAATAAAGGTGTCATCTCCGAGGGACATGGCTAATATCCGCATGTGGTTGGAAACAAATCTTCCAAAGATGGCAAAGGTGAGAACATCGAACACAACACTAAGCGTGGTCTTCATAATAAAGGTATGTTTCGTAAACCTGAATCTAGAGTTACTTTAATTAAGGGTAATTTTTATGTTTGTAAATTCCTAGCCATATGGCAGTAAATTGTAGACAACGTAAAAACCTTAATAAGTAATAAGTTAATGCTAATTTAGTTGAAACAAACTAGAACGTGTTCAGTGGCATGATGTCGGAAGTTATTTTAATAACCAATGAGAGAGATATTGATGGGTGGACTTTGGAGCCACTAAGCATGTTTGCTGAAACAGAGACCTTATTCACCTCCTATTAGAGGATAGGGGATGTCGAGAAACTCTATATGAGTAACTCATCTGCAACAGAGGTTGCATAAAAGGAAAAGGTCGAGCAGAAGCTCATATCTATAATATTCTCACATTGAATGAAGTTTTCATGTTCCGGGCATATGCAAGAATGTTGTATCTTTTTATGTTGTAGATGATAAAAGATTGAAGATCTTAAGTGAATTTAGAAAACTTGTTGTAACTAAGGGCAGTGATTTTTTAGGCGACGGTTATAAGACTTAGGGTCTTTATAAGCTTAAAGGAAAATCTGATAAAATGAACATAGTTGATTCTTGTGCTTTCTTTTGTGTGACTTTGACATGTAAATTATAAGTCAATGCGTAAACTGGATAGCATAGGATACATACCTAAATTTAATTTGGATATTGAACACAAAAGTTAATTTCTCGTAGAATCAAAATATGATAAAAAAACCTTTTAGCAAAATGTTCATAGAAATTCTAAACCCTTAGAATTAATTCACTCGGACCTAGTTGACATGAATCCGGTTCAAACTAGAGGTGGTAAGAAATGGTTTATTACTTTTATAGACGACTGTACTAGGTATTGTCATATATATTTGCTTAGAGGTAAGGATGATGCCTTAGAACCTTTAAGATGTATAAAATTGAAGTTGAAAACCAAATGAATACTACCATTAAAACCATTAGGTCTGACCGTGGTGGTGAGTATAAAATTCCGAAAAGAGATTTCTGTGTAAAACATGGCATAATACACGAAGTTACCCCTCCTTATTCACCTCAGTCGAGTGGTGTAGCTGAACGTAAGAACCGTACCCTTAAGTAGATGATGAATGCCATGTTAATTAGTTCAGGATTACCTCCGAACTTGTGGGGGGAAGCTGTCCTCTCAGCCTGCTATATCCTGAACAGAGTACCTTTTAAAGGATCAGATAAAACTCCATATGAACTGTGGAAAGGTAGACAACCTTATTATGCATACTTCAAAGTGTGGGGGTGTTTGGCTAAGGTTGTCATCCATAAACCTAAAATAGAGGACCCAAAAATATAGCTTCGTCCATAACATTTACCGAAACCCCACTCTGCTAAGAAGCTTCATTTAGTGAAATGGAAAAAGTCCGTCTGAAGCAGACTTGGGATCATGCTAGTTTACCTCCGGGAAGTAAGACCATAGGATGTAAATGAGTCTTTAAAAGGAAACGTAAGATAGATGGAACTGTGGAAAAATTATGAGGCTAGGTTGATATCTAAAGGATATAAACTAAAAGTAGGTGTACATTTCCTTGATTCTAATTCGCATGTGACAAGAATTACTTCCATTGGGATGCTAATTGTTATTACTGCCATAAACAACTTAGAGATACATCAGATGGATGTTAATACAAATTTTATAAAGCCGTGAATTAGATAAAGAAATTTACATAGACCAGCCTGAGGACTTTGTAGTGAAAGGTTGTGAAGACAAAGATTGCAAGTTGAACAAATCTTTGTATTGTTTTCAAATAAAGCACATAAACAGTGACATGATAATTTGATCATGTGATTATGAGTAGTGAATTTAAGGCAATGAATCTGACAAGTATATTTGCAAGTAACTTGTTAAGGATGCCTATGTGATTGTATGCTTGTATATTGATGATATGCTAATACTTGATATAAACGTAGATATAATTAATTCCACTAAAACATACGCTGAATGATAACGTTGACTTGAAAGACTTAGACCTTATTGATGTAATCATAAGGATGAGGATTAGAAGATAATCTAACATTTATAGTCTTAGTCATTCTCATTGTGCTGAATTTGTGCTTATGAGATACAATCAGTCTAATTGTAAGCATGCCTTACTCCGTACGATTCTTCTTGTAGATTCGAGAAAAATAAGAGTAATGGAATATCTTAACTTGAATACTCAAGAGTTATAGGATGTCTGATGAATTTAATGAACTGTAAGAGTCCAGTCATTGCCTATATTGTGAGTAAGTTAAGTATATATACTTGTAGTCCAGAACAAGAGCATTGGGATGCGCTTAATAGAGTATTATGGTACCTAAAATACTCTATTACCTTTTGTTTTATTTATGAAAGGTATCTTGTTGTCCTTGAGGGACTTTGTGATGCAAACTGGATAGTTGACTCAGAGGAGTCTAAGTCTACCAGTGGATATGTTTTCACTCTAACAAGAGGGTTTGTTTCTGGAAGTTTTTCAGACAAACATATATTGCTCAATTCATTATGGAATCTGAGAGTATTGCGTTAGATAAAGCACGAGAGAGGGCCGAGTGCCTAAGATGATTTTTAGAAGACATTCCTCTCTGGCATAGGCCTGTGCCAGCTATATCTATACATTGTGTTAGCCAATCTATAATAGTTAAAGCTAAGTAATAACTAATCTCAATCGGCGTTATTTTCATTGATTGGATAAAGTCCAAGGAGAATTTCGCGCAACCTTTGACGAAAGTTTTGTACAAAGAGATAGTCAAAAATGCGTCGAGGGGGTTGGGGCTTAAGCTCATATATTAAACTTACCATGAAGGATACTCAACCTTGCTAACTGGAGATCCCATGATCAAGGTTTCGAATGAGAAACTAATTTGTGGTGGGTAAAGGTAAACACTATCAGAGATTTTCATTCTCTGTCCCTTCCCTATGGTGTAGACGTGATAGTGTGACTGCATGTGGAGGATGACTTTTTAATAAGTCTTAATGAGTTCTATAGTTTCAATTTAAGATTGAAGTGGGGTGTAGCAGTAAACACTCTTGATGGAATTCACCTATCTGAATGGGGAAGTGGGTCGCTTCCTATGAGAATATGAGCTGATTCTCTAGAGCATTCTGAGAAACAGGATAAGTCCAGGGCCAAAACGGACACAACGGCACGAGCTTGGCAGCAACCTTGGAGATATCATGCGTGGTTATTATCGCGGATTACACCAAACGCTAGCAGTTCAAGACATCGCTTTCACTGTCTAGCAAGTAGTTCCGGTAATCTCTCACTAAGCAAAGGTTCAAGACCTCATGGACACCTCTGCCTATAGTGGTATTTCCTGTTTTTCGTTTTTATCTATTTTTAATTTATTTTGATAAAATGAGTTTTATGTTGTTTTTATGGTCTTGCTATTACTAGTTCTTAGGACCTAAGGGTCATTAAGGGTTCACTAGTTCATGATTTTTCACTTTGGTGAAAGAAACCTTTAGTCTCACTTGTGAGAAACTAAAGATGAAAGATCTTTATACTATTATGATTTATGCAATCCATAGTATGACCCTGAGATCAACACACTACTGTGTGAAGGAGAGGACGTTGAAATGGCTAGTATGAATTCAACATGCACTATCTGTCTGTCTGTTCAGTCAGTTCGGGTCGTGAGATTGGGTTGTTGATTTACCAAGATCTATCTGTGTTTTTCACGTTTTATTGAGTTTTCATTCATGTGGGGGATTGTTGGAAAAACGATTAATAAAAATACTTTTTAAAGATTTTAATTTAGTGTTTCTTTTGTGAATGAAAACTTATTAGTCCCACATAGTGGAGTTTCCACTCTTTAGTTGTTTTTAAGAGACTATATAAGATTTTTAGTCCCACATAGGGGAGGAGCTCTTCTTAACTTGAGTTTGTCAATTATAAATTCACTTCTTTTGTAAAAGTATGGAAAATAAAGGGGTTGCTCTATATTCTAGAGGGACCCCTAAGGGAAAACATGGGAAAGGGGTTGCTCTATATTTTAGAGAGACCCCAAAGGGGATTCTCTATATTTTTAGAGAGACCCCCAAGGGAAATATTTTGTATTGCTTTCTTTAGCATTCACGATTTTCCTTAATGTTTTTTTCGGAGTTGCCAAGCTCAAGTTGAGCATCTACTACATATGCTAGTAGTAGGTGTATTAGGGTGTTTTATCCTGAAGATATCCGTCCTGTGAGGGATATAGCATCACTCTTGAGTGTATCCGGGCGGTAATGTCTTAAGGACAGCGTGTTGAACACGCGACTCACTCTGTTTTCCAAAGTTTTGCATTGTTGATGTTGCGGAGATATGGGGAGCTTGTTCATTTCGTCAAAGCAATCACTTCCACTCTAAAGGAGCTAAGTATCAATAACTTTTTGCTTATTTGATTTTTCTTTGTTTTTGATTATTGCACCCAACAAGGATTCCTTTAGGAGCTCCAATATCATCAACTAAGGCCATACGATGTCAAGAGGGCCAGTTGCATCGACTACAATATTATAGATGCACAGTTTGTCAACGGGAAGCGTTTTTATATCCCGCTCGGGCACAGAGGCTGGATTTATGTAATTTAAGCCCAGCAGAGAAAGAAAGGTTGGGAAAACAGGCTATCAAAGACTTGCATACTGGATTGGCTACCGGCGTATCAGTAACCTCTACATACTTCTTAACAGAGTATCCACCAGGCATGGATTATGCCCATGCACATGAAAAATCCGCAATATATCAACAGGAACGAGAAGGGGGATTAATTGAGGTAGACGATTCGGATGAAGAGAACCAAGGAGCGTAAAAACAAGGGAGGAAAAAAACCACAAATCAAGCAGATGAATAAGATATTTAACGTTTTATGTGTTCGGTTATCTAGTAGCTTAAAAAAAATGTCTTTAAATTTCTAGTTTCTGATTGTTTTATCTTCGTAGTGTTCTAAATGTTTCCGTCAGTTTCTGTGTTAATCCTAGTTTCTGATTGTTTTATCTTCGTAGTGCTTGTAACTCAGTAAGCATTAGAGGAGAAGGAGTTTCAGCAAAAATGGGAAGAGAAGAAGAAAACTAGCCGTTGGAGAAGGAGAGATGGCAGAGCGAAAATGATAACGCCTGGATACTTAAAACAAGAACAAAAATCAAATGTTTGATTCCCAAAAAAAGAGTTGCACCAGATCCTAGAAATCAGATCCAAAATCCAGAATTCCTTCTAGACTGGAGCCATAGTATTTGTCCCTTCAACTCTTGTTTTTTACTCATTAAGTTTGTCTAAGAAGACTTGACAGCCAAGTTGCCAAAAAAAAGTCTTTCTTAATCATGAAACATGTTATGCCTATACCAAACAGCTCATTGAGCAGTGATATATTAGAATCTAACAGTTCACAAACAAAACTATAAGAATAAGGATTCTTAGCAAACTCTTTAGGTATCAAGTACCACTTCCTAAATGCCATAAATTATGCCTGTAAGTCAACAAAGAACAACACTTATCTACCAGGTTCGACAATTCAACCTTCCCTGGTCACACACACTCCTAGATTCGCCAATTCAACCTTTCTCTTGAGGAAACCTCTGCTAAACCTTGTCAAAACTGAAGGTCGCTAAAATCACAGCTCGCAATTTGCTGAATGGCAGTTAATGGTATTAAGATACATGGATGTAAGTTTACTAGCATAAGCTAATGAGGTGTTTCTGTAAAATCTCAGTCGATACAATTCTGTCAAAATTCTAATTTTTGACCATATGGGCGAAAATTGTGTTTCAATGTTCAGATGAAATAAGAAATGGAAAGCATAAAAGACCATGATACAATCTCCGATCGAAATGCTACGGGGAGTTGGTATAAATGCTTCAAGATTGAGGTATCTCATATTTTTACGCTAATACCGCAACAGAGACAAGATCGTCAACAGCAAATTTTGCACCGACTGCAGTCATGAATGGTAGTTAATGACAGAATGGAAACGTGCTATCACAAAGAACTCTGCTTGTACATTCTTGTGAAACGTATGGATGACTGAAACTATCAAGTACTTGTAACTCAAATATAGACGCAGGACGGTAACAGCTACCTGGTCCCACTTTTATTTTACTAATTTGGACTCACAATAGTATTCCTAAATGAGCTATCCAATGTATAAAGACGACAAGCTAAAGTGGTTCAGCTGAATTATCAAAAAAGTGGACTAGTTCCTTTTAACAAGTAATACTACCAGTTCCTATATTACCATACTTAAACCAGAACTGAACCCTTCCATTTAGATATTTCCTCAAGATCACGGCACCGATAGAAAAGTGGTCACGTGCATCAACAACCATTACAAGCTGGGAAGATCGATATGTGATGGATTATAATTGCAGAATGCAATGAAATGTACGCGCAAGATCATCATAAAAAGAACAAAGTTCACAAATCTGTTAAGTAAGATTAACACTAATTAAAAAAGACAGTTCTGATGAAAATAATCCATTCCCATACCCTGTACATTCAAACTTAAAAAAGACAGTTCTGATGACTTCAAAAGCATTTTCCTTTAGTTTATGGAAAATGATAAACTAGCTACACTAGTACTTTCTCAGTATTTCAAAAACATTTTGTTTAGTCAATGGGTAAAACCCATATGAAAATGATAAAAGTAAGTTCCGAATCTCCAACCATTACTAGCACTCCTGCTAGTTGACAGTTCCATCTGTTAGTTGATTTACCTGCAGCATCAAGTAGGGAAAATTAGCAGCTGTAATAAAACCAAAGAAAACATAACAAGAAGAAGAAGGTAGTTGAAGTGCTTCTAAGTTAGCAGCATCAGGTTTGAGCCAGAATTTCGAGAGAAGATGATTTGTGAGATTAGAGATGGTGCTTCTAAGTTTTAGATTCCTAGAATCAAAGTTAAAAGAAAAAACAAGAAGAAGAAGGTAGTTGGAATGCAGGCACTCTGCATTTAACTCATCCACCCAAAACTTATAGATACTAAGAAAATCAGCATGTCCAATTCAACTATTAGCAAAAGGTTTTGTTATCTACTGATAGCATCATGGATGAGTCAGATTGACACTAATAGCAGCAAGTTTGAATACTATTTTCCGTTCTGGTAGCTCAGCTCTTTGATCTCATCAGTTTGGTGATTCTCTCTCAACTTTTTCAGTTGATTCTTAGTCTCATCTTCTAAGAAAGTTCATCGGGATACATTTAGATATGAGAAACTACCCATATTATGTTATTACCGTGGACTATTTGGTCATGCCATGAAGCAACGTCCTGTGTTACCAAAAAGCTTGGAGAACACGAAGTTCTGGAATTTAGTGAAAACTGGAGGACGACCCAAGCTTAGCAAACTATTCTGAAGAGATTAGGGTTGATTTCAAAGGCAAAGAAAGAACTATTTTCTTTAGCTCATCAAGACATGGCACACAACATAAAGCTGAAACAAAATGATCCTAGCTATTGTTAGTGTTTTTAGATACTAGTAAACATCATCACGCACCACCATGAACAGATTTTATTTAGATAATAAGCAACAGCATGCCTAAAAAGACTAGCTCTTCCCCTTTACAGCACTCTCATGCATTCAAAATGCATTTAACGCATACACACAAAATTTATAGCTACTAGTAAAATCATCAATATCCAATTCAACTATTAGAAATTAAGAGATTGTTGTCACTCATCAGCACAAAATAACAGAATCCATAGCAATTAGAAATTAGAAATTCAACATACAATTTCAGAAACTTATAGAAGAACTAAGCATGAAAACTGTTTTAAAATTATAGAACTAAGCATGAAAACTGTTTTTAAGAACTTACCTAAAATGATTGTACTTTGCATTGATTAGCCTAATTTCATGAATCTTAATGTTCCATGGGAATTGAACTTGATTTGCGCAAGGCGTTAGGTTATTCTTTTGGTAGAATTCATACTTGCATCGTTTTACATGTATGTGTGATGATAAGAGGAAATTTCATGATATTCTTTCGACTAGGTATCTTAAGGCTTTTGATAATGAGAGATTAAATATCAATTCTAATTATTAAGACAAGAACGTGTTAGTGAATGAAAACGAAATTCTTGACCAATACTTTCACATCCTTGATTTGCGTGTTTACTTTTCATTGTTTTGTTTTTATTTTATTTTATTTTTACATAAATCAGAAAATACCCCCCTTGTTACCTTTAAGAAACCAAAACATATTGACAACCTAAGACCTCTCTGTGGGAACGATCCTTTCTTGCCCTTGCTTCATTATATATTTTGAGTAGTAAGAAAGTGTAATTATTTTTGACGCCTACGACAACGATCAACAGTCAGACTCGATCTAGATAAAAGTATCTCAAGGAGTTAATATCTCTATCTTGTTTTTGATATTAATCAAGCTAATAGAAATCAGTGAATCCTAATCAAACTGTATTATTTCAATTATATAACAAATATAATGCGGAAATAGAAATAACACAGACACCAAAATTTTGTTAACAAGGAAGCCGCAAATGCAGAAAAACCCCGGGACCTAGTCCAGATTGAATACACACTGTATTAAGCCGCTACAGACACTAGCCTACTCCAAGCTAACTTCGGACTGGACTTTAGTTGAACCCCAATCAGTCTCCCACTAATTCAAGGTACAATTATACTCCCTACCCCTCTGATCCCAGCAGGACACTGCGCACTTGATTCCCTTAGCTGATCTCACCCACAACTAAGAGTTGCTGCAACCCAAATCACAAACTTGATAATAAAAAAATCTGTCTCACACAGAAAAGTCTATCAAAGGATAAATCTGTCTCCCATAGAAGAACCCTAGGTTTTTGTTCCGTCTTATGATATGAAATCAAGGTGAACAAGAACCAATTGATAATCCGGTCATATATTCCCGAAGAACAACCTAGATTAATCAATCATCTCTCAACAGTCTTACTTGTATAAATAAGAGGACGTAGACGAATCACAAATAGTGAGATGAAGATGTTTGTGACTTCTTTATCTTTCCTATCAGAGAACTCTCACGATCAGAAGCCAATCAATAATATTGTACTCGTACGATAGAAGATGCAAGATCAGATCACACAACTATGATAAAAGTAGTATCGGTCTGGCTTCATCTTCGTCTCACTGTTTGTGATTCCTCGACAAACCGCCTGTGTAGTCAGGAAGGATTTTAGAGAGGTGATTGATTAATCTAGGATGTTCTTCAGGAATATAAGACCGGATTATCAATTGGTTCATGTTCACCTTGATTTCATATCTTAAGACGGAACAAAACCTAGCGTTTATCTGTGGGAGACAGATTTATCCTTTGATAGACTTTTCTGTGTGAGACAGATTTGTTTATTATCAAGTCTGCGATTTTGGGTTGCAGCAACTCTTGGTTGTGGGTGAGATCAACTAAGGGAATCAAGTGCGCAGTATCCTGCTGGGATCAGAGGCGTAGGAGTACAATTGTACCTTGGATCGGGGGAGACTGATTGGGGTTCAACTATAGTCCTTTCCGAAGTTAGCTTGGAGTAGGCTAGTGTCTCTAGCTGCTTAATACAGTGCGTATCCAATCTGGACTAGGTCCCGGGGTTTTTTTGCATTTGCGGTTTCCTCGTTAACGAAACTTCTGGTGTCTGTGTTATTTCTTTTCTGCATTATATTAATTGAAATAATACAGGTTGTGTGTTCGTGATCATCAATTGGAAATCCAACCTTTGGTTGTTGATTGATCCTTGGACATTGGTCTTTGGTACCGTCCAAGTTATTCCTTGTATTTGATAAAGACTCGTTATTGTTTTTATCTTGAGTAAAAATCAATTCAAGAGAGAGATATTAACTCCTTGAGATAATTTTATCTAGATTGAGTCTGACTGTCTAGTTGATTCTCTAGCAAAGTATTTCGGAGTTAGTCCATACAGATTTCTAAACGAAATATTGGGTGGTGTTGTTAGACCCCCGCTTTTTCAATTGGTATCAGAACAGGCAAACACGTTTAAGACCTCAAAAGTCTGTGTTTGTAGCAATCTGACTATATGGACCATAAAGTCTCAATTAACGCTTCACCAGGTTTGAAAAACAACCGCAAGAAAAGGTCTGATAAACTGGTTACTCTTGAAAAGAGATTGGAAGTACAAATCCGGATCTATTCTGGTGTTGTTGCAGAAATTGCAACTCTTAAGGATTTGATATCCAGTAAGAGTCTCTCATTGAATCCGAGAGAATCCAGTTGTTCTTTTCTAAAGAATTGTCACCATTCAGATAATGTTCAATGATCGCTTGTTGAGAAAACTGATGTGACTAGGAACCAATCAGACAAATGTCAAGGGTCTGGCTTATATGGATGCTCATCGGATCATCTTCAACAAGCCTGTATGTCTTCTTTAAGGAGTCCGGAGGCTGCAAGTAATCCTTGCAAAAATACTTTGTAACCTTGTGTTACTCAAAAAGGACATACAATTCTGTCAGGAAATTCCAAACTGAAAAGTACTGATAATATGAGTAACCTTTCCCTATGTTCTACCTCTTCCCTTCAATGGTGTAGTGACAGTCGTTGTGGTCTTTTTCTACATGTGCTAGGCGATTCTCCACTTTGTGTGTCGTCTATCGTTTCTAAAAGAGGAGTAGACTCTACAATCAGAACAAAAAGAGAACTTTCAATTGGTTGTTATTCTTCTCAATTAGAACCATAAAATGTTGAAACAACTCTAAACAATCTCTCTTGGAAAAAAATAATGGATGATGAGTTGGATCAACTTCACAGACAAGTTGTGTGGAATCTTGTACCGTGCAAGTCCAAAGTCTATAATATTGGTTCTAATTGTGTTTTCAGGAATAAGGAAGATTATTTAGACAGTTTCAGAGATAATCTCAGGATCATTCTTCAAGGACACTCACAAGTTGAAGAATTTGAGTCTAAAGAAACGTTTGTTACTACGGAATGCTCATTGTCCTTTCCTACTTATAACTGTAGCAAGTCCTATGTGACAAGCGCTTCCAGGAACAAAAGAAGAAGAATCTCTGCTCATAGAAAGTCACTATGGGATAAACAAGGGGATATTTTTGGTCCCATCGTTTCTACCTAACCCTAGACGTTCGCGTCCCCATGTTTGCCTTGGGAAAATGAGGATTTGCGTCTTTTTGGCTCAAGAAGTGTATTTTTGGTTATTTTTGCTTATATCTATATAAGTCTCTAAAAATACAAAAGCTTTTGTTTATCCAGGGTTTTAGTCATTCGCAAACGGGAGTCTCAAAAGTTCTGTTCCAGGGCACCTGTTACAAGATGCAGCACAAGCAGGAATGCAACTCTGGCAGCTAACGTACGTCGGTGTACTGGAATTCCCTCCTCAAGTTTGAAGAAAGTGAAAGCTACAATTAATGGTAAAAATTCTTCCTTGAATTGGTTCTTGACTTCTTATCAAAGTAATGAAAACTTTAGGAACCTGGTAAAAGATTTCATCATCAAAAGAAACAGCTTAAAGTCTCAGATTACTGCATCCTTAGAAGATATTGTTCACTATGAACGAATGTTGTCTCAATCCACAAACACTGTAGGAAAACTAGAAATAGAACTTAGTAAGTTAACAGTGTTTTCAAAAGATTTGGAGGAGTTGAATGATCCCTTTGTCAATGGACTCTTCAATAACGAGAAAGAGTTCTCTGAAGAAACTTTGGAAAAGTTCTTTAATGCCTAGTATGTCTTCTTTTTGGATTAGTTGGAAGAATAACTAGTGCTTTCAATACAGATGATTGTGACTACACATAACTATTTTTTTCTTCATTTTCTTATGTTATTTTTTAGGTTTATTGAATTTTAAATTCTAAAAATATTTGGAGGATGATGTTATTGCAGTATTGATCGTTATGATTTTGTGATATTGCAATTTGATTATGAAATATATATTTTTTGCGTCCATGAACTTGAAGGTCCCATATGTTGTCAAAAGTAAAGTCGTTCATGAATTGGTATTCGTATCGATGAAAGGAAGAATGGACTTTCGACAATTACAAAAGTTATGCCTATGCAGTCATGTATTTGATGGAAAATAGGAAAAAATCTTTTGTTTGACAAGCATAAAGTCTATTATGTCATTATGCATATAGTGATGAAAAATAGAATAGATCCTTGTATGTTATCCACGGTATTGATCTTCATTGATCCATTTTGTTATGTTTTACCGTGAAGGATCCATTGTGTGTCTTATGTTGAGCACGATACAACTAAGTCGATCATTCTTATTGGATTTGTTGGTTGTTCCATAAGATGCTATATGTTGAGCATTATGAACTAAATTAATCATCTTGGTTGGTTATTTAGTTATTTGCTCCGAAAGTCTTCTTTTGTAGAGAAAATCTTTTGACAATTAAATTGATTACTTTTTTGATTAGTTTGGTTGTTTGTATTCCAATTAGATTAATTATGAGTTCTCTTGTAATTAGTCTAGTTGAGTTTTCATATACTCCACAATTTCTTGTGTTGACTATATGAACGGCTATACAAATCGTGTTCTATTGGTTAATATAGTCGTATATTCCTAAGGTTTTCCTTATGTTGAGTATGTGAACGATTAAGTTAGTCATCTCCGTATGATTACCTTAGTCGTAGCTCCGTAAGTTTACTTATGCTGAGCACTTTCAATTAAATTGATCACTTTTGTGGTTTGACTTAGTTGCGTATTCCAATTAAATTAATCATGGGTTTTTTTGTGATTAATTTGGTTGAGTTTTGGATATAGAAAATCATTTCTATGGTTTTTGGTATCCAATTAAAAAATCCTTCTTTTCTTTCGAAATTAAGGTCGCTCTTGTTGTTCTTTCGAGAATGACATCAAATGGGGGAGAGTTCTTTTGAACTTGTGCTTAATGGTAATATCTTGTGGGGTGTGCGGCAGTGGAATTTTATAGGGGTTATCTTGTATCTTAAAACTCCTTGATGAATGCATTTATCTTCGGCTTTATGATTGCATCTAAATTAAGTTGGTATGTATTTTTCTTTTAGTCTATGAAATGTCTCTTGTAGAAATTTCATTATGGTTTCGTTCTTGTACCTTTGCCCATTTTATTGACAAAAAGGGGGAGAAATATTGTAGTTCACACTACAAATACATATGGTTTTCGGATCATTGTGTAAGGGGGAGTGGTTTCCATAATCGAGATGGAGTATTGACTAAGGGGGAGTGATACATATCACCGTAGTATTATTGTTAAAGTCGTGAAGCAATTGGACTTTGATGTTACATAATAATACTATGTCACTATATAATGATGATCGAGAATCTCAATTTCTCTCATTGTTATAGCTACGGATCTTCAACAACGATGGTGCTAAACTTACAACCTTTGTGATCATTGGATTACTTGGAAGAACGAAGATTTCAAGGAACGTTGAAGATTAGACTATGGAATAGGAGCCATTAAAGTTTATCTTTTTTGTATTCCATATGTATTAATAGTTTTGTCACTAAAATTGACAAAGGGGGAGATTGTTAAAGCATAGCTCGGTCGACCTCGCATGCGTTGCTATATCAAGAATGTTTGTCAATGTTAGTGATCAAAACTACGAGTCTTGATTTCTAGTCTATTATAGCTAAGTTTCGGACTAGGATAGAAAAGTGTAGTTGAGCTCAAGGACTTCATGGAGATTCATCATACAACAACGAAGATCTACACAAGGAACCGTGGAACTTCATCAACAAAAAGGTATGTGGAGACTTGAACTTATCTATCACTCAAAAGTCTATCTATTCTATATCCTACTTCTTATGATACAAAAAGTAGTATGCTATATAGACTGGATCATACACATTTGACATTTCGTGCTGAGTATTCACTACTTATCTTTTTCTCGAAATCGTGTGTTGGTAAAGTGTTTCGCTTTGATCAAGTTTATCTTCACCTAGTGACGAAAGGCATGAAAATTTTCAATTACTTTGAGAATTGCTCTGACGTGAAACGGTCTGTGAATAACGGTTATATAACGTCCTCTGAGAATGTCTCAATGATTGGAATGAGAGTTTAGATTACATAACCATGTATTCCTTAATCCGAAGTTTTCGAACTTTGTTGATTGAGAGAAACCGGAGGAATTGGCTTTGCCAAGTCCACGAACTGACGGAAGTTTTCTTACCGAGAATTGTTGCTGAGATTTTCAAAAACTCGTTTGCGTGTTTAGTCCGCGAACTTAGTCCGAGAACCTAGTCCGGGAACTGGCGGAAGTCTCTTTGCTGGGATTTTCTGCTGAGTTTGGAAAACTCTGCCGGTTGCCTTAAGTCCGCGAACTTGTTTGTGAGCTTAAGTGGTTAAATTATTAAGGAATGATTTATGCAAACCGTTGCTATAAAGTTCATGAGACGATTCATCGAATCGAATCATCTTTGTTTCAATTGTGTCTTGTGCAGTTACATAAGATCTCATAGCAATTGAAAAACTCTCTAACTAGTTCATTTGAGTCAATTGAACTAGTTATGGTGAAGAAGAACTAGGTTAATATGAATTTCTCATATGGTTAACCTTTTGGGTTACTATGTTGAACCAACATACACGTACACGTTTGGGCATGGTTTTCACAAACCCAGTAAACGTCTACCCAAGTGTGTATGACAAGCTAAGTTTTCGATCTAACAGTTGAGAAATATTAACTTGAATCTAAATTAGGTTTTCATCTAACGGTGAATCTGGATTGCTTTGTAACTAAGGAAAAACACTGATTTGAAGGATATATAAAGGAGACATCTAGCATTGTGCAAAAATAATCCCCACACGTCTTTCTGATACTAGTGCGCTCGCTAGAGTCGATTCTTCTTTAACCTTTGATTTTCTTCTCTAAAACCAGGTTAACGACTTAAGGACTTCATTGGGATTGTGAATCCAAACCGATACTACTTTTATCGTAGTTGTGTGATCTTATCTTGCATCTTCTATCGTACGAGTACAATCTATTGATTGGCTTCAGATCGTGAGAGTTCTCCGATAGGCAAGATAAAGAAGTCACAAATATCTCCGTCTCACTGTTTTTGATTCCTCGACAAACCTCCTGTGTAGTCAGGAAGGATTGTAGAGAGGTGATTGATTAATCTAGAATGTTCTTCGGGAATATAAGACCGGATTATCAATCTGTTCATGTTCACCTTGATTTCATATCTTAAGACGGAACAAAACCTAGGGCTTGTCTATGGGAGACAGATTTATCCCTTGATAGACTTTTCTATGTGAGACAGATTTGTTTATTATCAATTCTGCAATTTTGGGTTGCAGCAACTCTTGGTTGTGGGTGAGATCAGCTAAGGGAATCAAGTGTGCAGTATCCTGCTGGGATCAGAGGCGCAGGAGTACAAATGTACCTTGGATCGGTAGGAGACTGATTGGGGTTCAACTATAGTCCAGTCTGAAGTTAGCTTGGAGTAGGCTAGTGTCTGTAGCGGCTTAATACAGTGTGGTGTTCAATCTGGACTAGGTCCCGGGGTTTTTCTGCATTTGCGGTTTCCTCGTTAACAAAACTTCTGGTGTCTGTGTTATTTCTTTTCCGCATTATATTTTATATAATTGAAATAATATAGGTTGTGCGTTCGTAAAAAGTATCTTTTTATTTATTGAGTCTAACTGTCTAGTTGATTCTCATAAAAAGTATATTGGAGTTTGTCCATACAAATTGCTAAGCGAAATATTGGGTGGTGTTGTTAGACCCCCACTTTTTCAAGAAGCACCTGTCACAGCTGATGTTCCGGTTAATAACGATTGTCATTCTTCAAAGACGAGGTCTGGGAGAGCCATTAAAAACACTACCTTCAACTCTTACTATTGTGGAAACAAAGGTTATGTTTAATGGAAATGCCGTTTTTCGGATTAGGAATGAAAAACTTCATAACATTCTCATCTGGATGTCAAAGGAAGTAATAAAACCCGTGTCTCCCTGGGAAAATAACATTACAGTCTCAAATCCCGAAAAGTACTATGATAAGTCCCGTCCTAGTTGTATATACGATACTAACATCTTCTATAATCATAGAGGAAAGAATGTCAAATGGAAAACTAAGACATCTGATGCTCCAATAAAGAGAAAAACATGTCGAAAAGGGAAGGACCCTTCAGATAAGAAAGGAGTATCACCAACTGGCAAGGATCATACTGTGTTCGGAGTAGAGCTGGCAAACAATCCAAAACCCGCGGGTTTATCCGGTCCGGCCCGTAAAAAACCCGCACCCGGCTCGGCTGGTGTCTAAACAAGCCGGGTTAGGGTTGGAGAAATGCTAGCTTGTGGGAAAACGGGCTAACCCGTCCCGACCCGCAAAACCGCGGATTAAACCCGTCAACCCGTCTGGTCCTAATAATTTCCACCGTATGATTACTAAATCTAATCATGGTCGTTCGTTTATGATATAAAACTCAAAAAAATCCCTAGAATATTTCATTTTCTTTCTTTCTTCTCCACTCTGCTCTTTGCGCGTTCTCAAAATAAAAAATCCTAGAAAACACTTTCTTCTATGAGTCTGTTGATCTTTGCATGTGTGAATTGAAGCTTAAAAATAATGGATTTAAGATCTAATTGATGTGGGGATTTGCTTCTTCACTTTTCTTTTCTTTCTGTTTTTGGGCTGAGTTTTAGTCGGCTAACTGATGTGGGTTCTGAGTTGGAGATTGGAAGTGAAAAGTGAGTGATTAAGGGTGTGTTTCAAAAGTAGAATATGTAGAAGAAGATTATCATACTAATAGTTAGGGTTAATTTCAGTGAAGAACTAGAATTGAGAAATCCAGAAGAAATTAGGGCTTCAATTGAATTTGGGGTTTTATGAAATTGAGAAGAGAATTGAGTTAATGAAAGAAAAAGAAGACTAGGGTTGTGAACTTGTGATTCAATTTAAGTTATTGGGTTAAGAAACTCGGGTTTCAGTGTTAAATTGGAGTTTTTATTCGATTTTTTCTGTAATTTTTGTATTTGTATGATTAATTCTTAGATCTGATTATTTTTAATACTCTGATAATCAATAGTCTTCTTCTTTTCTCCTTTCTTCTTATTTTCTTTCCCTGACGGACAAAACAATAGCTGCTCAATGTTAAAAAAAAAATTGGTTCAAGAAGAAATTGGCGGTGCTGCTTAAGAAATCAGGGATGAAGGTCGTGATACGAAGAACAAAAGAAGAAATTGGTAATAATATAAGAGATGCTGCTATCAAGGGTTTGAGATTCACAACAAGGAGAAGAATGAAATTACGTTTCGATCTTTGAATATGTTGTTGTTTGTGATGGGTATCTAGTGTTGAAGAAATTGGAGATGGGTTTCAGCAGTTATCGAAGAATCTTGAAGAAATGGATCTGTGGTGTTATGAAATTACTGTTAATGGATTAACGTGAGCTGAGATGGTGAAATTCGAGTTTTCAGAGAAATCATGGAAGGAGGAGAAGGAGTTGGTATATGTTGAGACATGGGTTGTGTACTCGTGTTCAATTTAGTGAAGAAGAACTGAGAAGAAACAGCAAGTGCAGGTGCAATAGATTGAAGAGGGTTTTGGAAGATGAGAAGGGAGTGATTGAGTATGTTATTGTTAATGGAATGAACTGTGAACTAGATGTATGTTTAGGATGTTGAACGATTGCAGGGAAGAGCTGTTAAAAAAACAGTCGGAAACTAACCAGAAACAGACTGAATCCTTCCGAATTCAGTTCAGGTGCGACTCGGAACACTAACTCGGGGATTCAGCCGACTAACACCAACTGACTCTCTCCCACTTGACCCCTTGACTGACGTTGACCTGAGTTGACTCTCCAGAAACCAGCTAACCCGTGAGCCCGCAAGCTTTACCCGTTACGGGCGCGGGTTGAAGAAATGACGACCCGTGAAGAATAGCGACCCGCAAGCTTGGGCCCGTGTTAACCCGTACCCGTGTAACCCGTAACAAGCCAGCCCCGGCCCGCCCGTTTGCCAGCTCTAGTTCGGAGTATTGAATTTCGATCACATCCACATCAACAATCGTGCTTCAGAATTAAGAACCAATATAAATAATCTCAAGCGGAAAATTAAAAAGGCAAGAAAGAAAGCATATTCAGGTATGTCTTGTTCTCCGGTTAATAATTCCATTGAAATTATTTCCCATGGTAACTCAGAAAACAATGATGAGTTACTCACTCTGTCTACAACTTGACTAGTGTTACTATGCATTCTCATTTTCTTCTCATGAGGATGCACATAGTGTTCAAGATGCAACTCGTCTTGAATGGTCATTGTAGTATTCGTTTGGTTCTTGAGGTTGATGTTTTCCAAAGAGATTTCTACTCTAGATTTCCTTTCTTAATGCTCTGTTGAAATACTTAACTTTCAGTATCCCTTATCTCAACTTAAAAAATACCTTGACAAAGTTTTTGGGCATCTGTGCCGAAACGGTTTTTGAACCTGGTCCATAACTTTGAGCGTTTGCTTACCTGACCCATTACCGACTCTTACTGATAAAACCCTAGGGTGTCACTATATGTGTCTAGCGCATATATATATATATATATATATATATATATATCTTGAAGATTTTCTTGGTATATACTAGTTCGGTAACGGAGAATAAACTCTTGTGAGTTAATGGTGAAAACTATGGAAAGGTGCAAGAAGGAAGTTGAGAAGGAAATCAATGCTGAGTTTTATGAGAACCTTGTTCTTATAAATTCTTATCATGCAATTGATCATGTAGACAAGCAACCGGTTCAATTATCACAGCAACTGGTTGGAAATCTTCTTCAATATTTTGAAGTTCTACGTAAACAGTTCGTGATCGCTAAAAAGAATCTCGAGTTTGTGAGGATCAAGCTGAAGGAAGCTAAGGAAGAACTAACAAGTGTTTGAAATCTTATAGATAGTCTTGAATAAACCTCTCTTTAATGTCTAGTAAATCTTCTATTTTCTTGCTTGGAAGAATAACTTGAGATTGGAATAACCAGTATTATGAGTACACATAGCTATGTCCATTGGTTTTTCATCTTTGTTTTTTAGGTTTAATTGTTTAAATTCTAAAAATTCGTTTGGAAGATGATTGTTGCAGTATTAATCTTTATGGTTTTATATATTGCAAAATGTTATGGGATATGTGTGTTTGCGACCGTGAACTATTATTGTCCCATATGTTGTCGAAAGTTATCTCCTTTATATGTCGATATGCATGTGTTGATAAAAGAAAGAATGAACTTTTGACAAACAAAATTTAAGCCTATTATGTCAATTATTGATGGAAGATAGGTTAAAATCTTTTGTTCGCAAGGATTATGTCTATTGTATGTCATTGTACAAATAGTGATGGAAAATAGAATGAATCCTTGTATATGTCGCAGTATTGATCATTCCATGATCCATATTTTATGTGTATACTGCAATGCTCCATAAGTTTTTCTTGTGTTGAGCATAAGAAGATTGAGTTAATCATTCTTTTATGGTGAACTTAGTCGTAGCTCCATAAGTTCTCTTATGTCGAGCATTTTCAACTAGATTAATCATAGATTCGTTTGTGGTTATTTTGGTTGTGTATTCCGATTAAATTAATCATGTGTTTTCTTGTGATTAGTTTAATTAAGGTTTTTGGATATAGAAAATAATTTCGTTATGGTTTTTGGTGTCCAATATTTGAGGAGTTATCTTTGTGGGGAGTGCGGCTGTGGAATATTTGAGGAGTTATCTTGTATCTTTATAAACTCCGTGATGAATGCATTTAGCTTCGGTTTTATGATTGCATCTAAACAAGTTGGTATGTACTTTTCTTTGGTCTTGAAGTGTCTCCATGAAAATTTTCATTAGGATCTCGTTTTCGTACCATTGCCAATTTTATTGACAAAAAGAGGGAGAATTAATATGTAGTTCACACTACAAATACATATGGTTTTCGGATCATTATGTAAGGGGAGTAGTTTTCATGTTGAGACGAAGTATTGACTAAGGGGGAGTGATACATATCACATAGTATTGTTGTCGAAGTTGTGGTATGAGAACTTTGATGTTGTGTAATAATACTATGACACTGTATAACAATGATCAAGAGCTTTTGTTTTCTCATTGTTATGGCTACAGAACTTCAACAACTATGATGCTGAACTTACAACCTTTGTAATCATGGGAGTACTTGGAAAATACGAAGTTTTCGAGTAACGTTGAAGCGCCAAGGAGATCAAGCATGTGTACGAGAAGCTACAAAGTTTTATTTATTTTGTAATCCATATGTATTGATAGTTTTGTCACTAAAATTGACAAAGGGGGAGATTGTTAGAGCATTGCTCGGTCGAACTCGCATGTGTTGCTATATCAAACATGTTTTTCAATATTAGTGATCAAAACTATATGTCTTGATTTCTAGTATACTTATGACTAAGACTCGGTCTAGGAGAGTTAGGAATAGTTGAGCTCCAGACTCCATGGCGATTATCTTGCAAAGACGAATAAATACTCAAAGAACCGGTAGAACTTCATCCGACTAAAAGGTATGTGGAGACTTGAACTCATCTTGCCACTCAAAAGTCTATCTACTCTATCTCCTACTCTTGAGACAACAGTCGTATAAGTAAGATAGTTTTCATACATACGCATTTGCTATTTCGAGCCGAGTTTACTCGCCTATCTTTTTCTTGAAATACGTGTTGGTAAGCTTTTGCTTTAACCATCTTCATCTTTACCCGTGAAGAAAGTCATGATGACGTTTCAATCTTGAAAATATCTTTGATGACGATAGTCGATTCTTTATGTCTAACGACTATTATAACATTATAGAAGAATGTTTCAATGATTGAAATGTAGAGTTGAAAATACGTAACCACCTATGGATGTAAGAATTTAGTGTGTTCGCACATTTGTGTATAAATCCATGTCCCGGAAAACAAGTGCGTGCATATGTGTGTATGCGATATTGGTCAAGGAGACAGGTTGGGTATGCGTACCCGCACGCATACTGGCGGAAGTTCACGTCCGTGAAATTCTGCTGGGTTTGAAGTTTACGAACTCAAAAACCAGTCACCTTAGGTACGTGTACCCGTACGCGTACTGGCGGAACTTTTTCACCCGAAAAAGTCTGTTGAGTTTGGAAACTAAAACCAACTAAAAATCTGGTAGCCTAGGTACGCATACCCGTACGCGTACCCAAGCTGGTTATTTCTCAAATCGGTAGTTCATGGACTTAAAACAATAAATTATAAGGAATGCAATCTTTGCAAACCGTGGGTATATTGTTCATGAATTGATTCAAATGAATCAAACCGATTTTGTTTCAACTATGTCTATGTATAAAGACCTAAGCAATTGAACAACTCTTGAACTAGTTCTTATGAGTCATTTGAACTAGTTATGAGAAAGATGAATACGGTTGATATGAAATCACTCATATGGCTAACCATTGGTCAACCATTTGTGAACCAACCAATGTACACATTTAGGTACGGTTACTCAAACCTAAATGAATACATTTCATTTGTGTGTGACAAGCTAAGTTTGGATCTAACGGTTGAAAGATATTAGCTTGGATAAATCAGGTTTTTCATCTAACTGTGAATATTGAATGCTTTGTTACCAAGGTAACCTAGATTGCAAACCCTGATTTGAAAACTATATAAGGAGAAGTCTAGCAAGTGCGCAAAACTAATCCCCACACCTCATGTGTGATACTAGTTGGTTTGCTAGAGTCGATTCTCCTTTAATCATAGGTTTCTTCTCGAGACCCTGTGGATTAACGGCTGAAAGACTTCATCGGGATTGTGAAGCTAGACGAAACTACTTCTCTTGTAGTTGAGCGATCTGATCTTGCCATTTTCTATCGTACGAGTTCAATTGGAATAATTCACTTGAGATTATATCTCCGATTGGGCAAGATAAAAAGAAATCACAAACATCTTCGTCTCATCGTTTGTGATTCCGCAATATCTAGTTTCGCTACCATACGATTTAGATTATTGTGGGGTGATTGATAATACTAGGTTGTTCTTCGGGAATATAAGTCCCGTTTATCAAGTGGTTCTTGTTCACCTTGATTTTTATCAAAATACAAAAGAAAACTTTTAGGTTTATCTGTGGGAGACAGATTTATCTATCTTTGTATACTTTTCTGTGTGATACAGATTTGTTTATGAAAGTCTTCGACTTTGGGTCGTAGAAACTCTTGGTTGTGGGTGAGATCAGCTAAGGGAATCAAGTGCGTAGTATCCCGCTGGGACCAGAGACGTAAGGAGCGAAATTGTACCTTGAATTAGTGTGAGATTGATTAGAGTTCAACTACAATCCAGACCGAATTTAGTTTGTAGTAGGCTAGTGTCTGTAGCGGCTTAATACAGTGTGGTGTTCAATCTGGACTAGGTCCCGGGGTTTTTCTGCATTTTCGGTTTCCTCGTTAACAAAACTTCTGGTGTCTGTGTTATTTATATTCCGCATTATATTTTGTTATATAATTGAAATATCACAGGTTGTGCGTTTATATCGATCAATAGTGAAATCCAACTTTTGGTTGTTGATTGGAAATTGATTGATCCTTGGACATTGGTCTTTGGTACCATCCAAGTTTATTATCCTTGTATTTCATAAAGACTCCTCGATATACTTTTCTCTAGATTGAGTCTGTCTGTCTAGTTGATTCTCTAGAAAGTATATTGGAGTTAGTCCATAAAAATTGCTAATCGAAATATTGGGTGAGGTTGTTAGACCCCCGGTTTTTCAACACTTATATTCACTGTATCCCTACACGTAATTCTAAATTGTATGAACAGATCCAATAACATTAAATTTGGGTGCTGAATTTTGAATAATGGAGATTAACTCCAAAACATACTTGAATGTTGATAGTTTGTGACAAAGCGGGGGTCTAACAACACCACCCAATACTTCGTTTAGAAATCTGTATGGACTAACTCCGAAATACTTTGCTAGAAAATCAACTAGACAGTCAGACTCAATCTAGATTAAAGTATCTCAAGGGGTCAATATCTCTCACTTGTTTTGATTTACTCAAGCTAAAAAAATAGCGAGTCCTTAATCAAACACAAGGAATAACTTGGACAGTACCAAAGACCAATATCCAAGGATCAATCAATATCAATCAACAACCAAAGGTTGGATTTCCAATTGATGATTTTAGCGCACAACTTGTATTATTTCAACTATATAAAATATAATGCGGAAAAGAAATAACAAAGACACCAGAAGTTTTGTTAACGAGGAAACCACAAATGCAGAAAAACACCGGGACCTAGTCCATATTGAATACACACTATATTAAGCCGCTATAGACACTAGCCTACTCCAAGCTAACTTCAGACTGGACTATAGTTGAACCCCAATCAGTCTCCCACCGATCCAAGGTACAGTTGTACTCCTACGCCTTTGATCCCAGCAGGACACTGCGCACTTGATTCCCTTAGCTGATCTCACCCACAACTAAGAGATGCTGCAACCCAAAATCGCAGACTTGATAATAAACAAATATGTCTCACACAGAAAAGTCTACCAAAGGATAAATCTGTCTCCCACAGAAAAACCCTAGGTTTTGTTCCGTCTTAAGATATAAAAACAAGGTGAACAGGAACCAATTGATAATCTGGTCTTATATTCCCGAAGAACATCCTAGATTAATCAATCACCTCTCAACAATCCTCCTTGACTACACAAGCGGTTTGTCGAGGAATCACAAACAGTGAGACGAAGATGTTTGTGACTTCTTTATCTTTCCTATCGGAGAACTCTCACGATCTCAAGCCAATCAAAGAT
The DNA here is from genome assembly GCF_003573695.1 of Papaver somniferum. Lineage (NCBI taxonomy): Eukaryota > Viridiplantae > Streptophyta > Magnoliopsida > Ranunculales > Papaveraceae > Papaver > Papaver somniferum. The sequence continues at coordinate 9,722,186 of NC_039362.1, forward strand.
TGTACTCGTACAATTGAAGATGCAAGATCAGATCACACTACGATAAAAGTAGCATCGGTCTGACTTCACAATCCCAATGAAGTCTTTATTTCGTTAACATGGTTTTAGAGAAGAAAACCAAAGGTTAAAGGAGAATCGACTCTAGCGAGCGCACTAGTATCACACAGACGTGTGGGGATTAGTTTTGCACAATGCTAGATGTCTCCTTTATATAGCCTTCAAATCAGGGTTATGCGTTAGTTACAAAGCAATCCATATTTACTGTTAGATGAAAACCTGATTTAGATTCAAGCTAATATTTCTCAACCGTTAGATCAAAAACTTAGCTTGTCACACACACTTGGGTAAACGTTTACTGGTTTGTGAAAACCATGCCCAAACATGTACGTGTATGTCGGTTCAATATAGTGACCCAAAAGGTTAACCATATGAGAAATTTATATTAACCTAGTTCTTCTTCACATAACTAGTTCATTTGACTCAAATGAACTATTTAGAGAGTTGTTCAATTGCTATGAGATCATATGTAACTATACAAGACACAATTGAAACAAAGATGATTCTATTCGATGAATCATCTCATGAAATTTATAGCCACGGTTTGCATAAAACATTCCTTAGTAATTTAAGTTTCATGTTCAGAGCACATCTTTAGATCATAACCACTTAATCTCTCAAACAAGTTTGCGGACTTAAGGCAACCGGCAGAGTTTTCCAAACTCAGCAGAAAATCTCGGCAAAGAGACTTCCGCCAGTTCGCGGACTGAACACGCAAACGAGTTTTTGGAAAATCCCAGCAGAAATTCTCGGTAAGATAACTTCTGTCAGTTCTCGGACTGGGTTCGCGGACTTGGCAAAGCCAATTCCTCCGGTTTATCTCAATCAACAAAGTTTGAAAACTTCAGATTAAGGAATACATGGTTATGTAATCTAAACTCTCATTCCAATCATTGAGACATTCTCAGAGGACGTTATATAGACATTATTCACATACTGTTTCACGTCAGAGCAATTCTCAAAGTAATTGAAACTTTTCATGACTTTCGTCACTAGGTGAAGATAAACTTGATCAAAGAGAAACGCTTTACCAACACACGATTTCGAGAAAAAGATAAGTAGTGAATACTCAGCTCGAAATGTCAAATGTGTATGATCCAGTCTATATAGCATACGACTTTTTGTCTCATAAGAAGTAGGAGATAGAATAGATAGACTTCTGAGTGATAGATAAGTTCAAGTCTCCACATACCTTTTTGTTGATGAAGTTCCACGGTTCCTTGAGTAGATCTTCGTAGTTGTATGATGAATCGCCATGAATTCCTTGAGCTCAACTACACTTTTCTATCCTAGTACGAGACTTAGATATAATAGACTAGAAATCAAGACTCATAGTTTTGATCACTAACATTGAAAAACATGCTTGATATAGCAACGCATGCGAGGTCGACCGAGATATGCTCTAACAATCTCCCCCTTTGTCAATTTTAGTGACAAAACTATTAATACATATGGAATACAAAAAAGATAAACTTTAGTGGCTCCTATTCCATAGTCTAATCTTCAACGTTCCTTGAAATCTTCGTCCTTCCAAGTACTCCAATGATCCCAAAGGTTTTAAGTTTAGCACCAATCCGTATTCCAAGTATTCCATAGTCTAATCCGTAGCTATAACAATGAGAGAAATAGAGATTCTCGATCATTATTATACAGTGTCATAGTATCATTATGTAACATCAAAGTCCAATTGCATCACGACTTTAACAACAATACTATGGTGATATGTATCACTCCCCTTTAGTCAATACTCCATCTCGATCATGGAAACCACTCCCCCTTACACAATGATCCGAAAACCATATGTATTTGTAGTGTGAACTACATTATTTCTCCCCCTTTTTGTCAATAAAATTGGCAAAGGTAAAAGAACGGGATCATAATGAAATTTCCACAAGAGACATTTCATAGACTAAAAGAAAAATACATACCAACTTAATTTAGGTGCAATCATACAGCCGAAGCTAAATTCATTCATAAAGGAGTTTTAAGATACAAGATAACCCCTATAAAATTCCACAGCTGCACACCCCGCAAGATATTACCATTAAGCACAAGTTCAAAAGAACTCTCCCCCATTTGATGCCATTCCCGAAATAACAACAAGAGCGACCATAGTTTCGAAAGAAAAGAATGATTTTTTTAATTGGACACCAAAAACCATGGAAATGATTTTCTATATCCAAAACTCAACCAAATTAATCACAAGTAAACCCATGACTAATTTAATCAGAAACCACAAAAGCGATCAATTTAATTGATTGTGCTCAACATAAGAAAACTCACGGAGCTACGACTAAGATAACCAAATGAAGATGACTACCTTAATCGTTCAAATACTCAACATAAGGAAAACCTTACGGTATACGACTACATCAACCAATAGAACATGATTAGTATAGCCGTTCATATACTCAACACAAGAACTTGTGGAATATATGAAAAAATCAACTAGATTAATTATAAGAGAACCTATAATTAATCTAATTGGAATACAAAACCAAACTAATCACCGAAGCAATCAATTTAATTGTCAAAAGATTTTGCTCGACAAAAGAAGACTTTCGGAGCAAATAACTAAATAACCAATCAAGATGATTAATTTAGTTCAAGAATGCTCAACATATAGCATATCATGGAACAACCAACAAGGCCAATATTAATCGACATAGTTGTAAGGTGCTCAACATAAGATACACAATGGAGCCTTCACGGTAAAACATAACAAAATGGATCAATGAAGATCAATATCGTGGATAGTATACAAGGATCTATTCTATTTTCCATCACTATTTGCATAACGACATAATAGACTTTATCCTTGTCAAACAAAAGATTTCATCATATTTTCCATCAAATAAATGACTGCATAGGCATAACTTTTGTAATTGTCAAAAGTCCATTCTTCCTTTTATCAATATGAATATCAATTTATGAACGACTTTAGTTTTGACAAAATATGGGACTTTCAAGTTCACGGACGCAAACAATACATATCCCATAAAAATATTGCAATACTTGAAAACAGATTAATACTGCAATCATATCATCCTCCAAATATTTTTAGAATATAAAAACCAATAAACCTAAAAAATAACATAAGAAGATGAAAACAAAAATAGCTATGTGTAGTCACAATCTTCGCTATTCAAAGCTCTAGTTATTATTCCAACTAATCCAAAAAGAAGACATACTAGGTATCTAAAACAGAGGACAAGCTAAAGGGAAATGGATTCCAGTGTATCCTCAACCGCGAACAGGAACACGGGAGGTTCAGGATCCATACGAGACAAGAAGTCTTCAAGCTTGTGGTTGACAGCCTTCTCAGTATCAACGGAGAGATGATTCTCTTTTCGAAGATCCTTGATTTGAGATTTTATGAGACCAAGGTCAGAAACAACCTTTTCCAACTCAGTTTTCACCATATCAAGACCTTTAAGAGTATCAACAAGCTGTTGTTTTGCTTCCCCAAAGTACTTAAGAAAGTCATGAACAACTTCAGCATAAATCATATCATCCTTTTCAGCATCTTCATGAGCATAGGCAAAGAAGCATGAGGCATTGGGACGATCTTCATCTACAAGTGTTCTCTTCCTCTTGGAATCAATCTCAACACCTTTGTCAAGAAATCCTTTTGCAAAACCACCATAACAAGAAGAGGAGGAAGACATTCTTGAAAATCCTAAAACAACCAGGAATACACGTACGTGACTTGTAACCCTAAGAAGTTGGATATTTATTCTTGGGGACGACCATTTAGGGTTTTATCAAAAACGTTTACTCGTGTCAGAATAGAATCCATTCGAGTACAACAAATACCCATTGAAAATAAAGTCCTTAAGGCATTTGAAAACATGACCTAAACACAAATTTTAAGACTCTATGCAAAAAAATCCTTTGACTTAACCAATACTTGTTCTTGGCGGATCTGTCAACATAAGTTTTGCTATGGACGATAAGAAAATATCCCAACTTATCAGATGCAAGCAACAAGTATACCTGTTTTTAACACAAACTTACTCAACAGGGTTTTTTATGAGTAAGCTCTCGAAACTTTTGATTAATTAACACAACTACGAGCCATAAGCTCATTAAGAGTTTTGTGTTTTTGGTTAAGTTTGTTTTTCCTCTTAGTCTTAGAGATGGATCCTGTCTGACATGAGAAATTATCATAAAATTTATTGTCATCAAAATAAGAGACATAGTTAGAATTCTTACCAGAAGTGTCTTGACATGAGGAAGAAGATAATCTGTTGACAAGCTCTTCGTATCTTACAATTATCTCTTTAATGCCTTTTCTCATCTCATCGATTTTTCTTTCTTCTGGGATGACTTTCTCAACAGAAACAAGGTTTCTTTTAGAGACATGACGTTGAACCTCCTTAGGACGATGTTTATTAAGACGTCTATTCTTCCCTTGAACATTGGAGGAACTCACTGTACTGACTTTCCTGGTAGCATACAAAGGATATGTATGAAAGACAATTGTCTCAATCATATGGATGTCAGTCACACCTTTGAGAATTAAATATAGGGTGTGTTTCAGTTGAACTAAGGAGCCTTTATTCAACTTAGAATTTCTCTTTTGTCTGACAGAACCCTTGGTCTCATAGACCAGACATACGTTTTGATCATAAGAATGATTTGAGGATGTTGTCTTAATATTATCATTAGAAGATTTGTCTTAATATTATCATTAGAAGATTTGTCTCTTTTACTTCTGATAGTAAAGCATCAGAAGTTCTTGATATGTTAGATTGTTTTGAACACCCTTGAACGGAGAGTTTATTCAAACGGCGTTCAATATCCAAGGCATCTTTTCCGAGGCAGACCTCAAGAGTTAAGCATGAAGATTGATCTTCAGCATCGCCATGGATTTTGCAATTTCTTACAATACCAAGGAGAACATTGACATGGTGTTTTAACTGATCCAATCTGACAGCTTGAATTCTAACAAGATTTAGAATTAAATTACTCTCTTCAGCTGTATGCCATTCATTAGAAGAGAAGGTCTCTTTCGATTGGAGATCAAAAACACACATGTCATTGTTTATCTTTCTCGTCGAACCACAAGCTTTTTCTATATTCGAGATTGAATAGCTTTTCTCTTTAATAGAATTAGACGAGAGAGAATCTTTATTACTGGTGACGCGTTTATCAGAGATAATACTCTTGTCCATAGAGTCAGGTCGCTATAAACACAGACTGATGAGATCTTTAACGTGTTTGCCTGCTCTGATACCAATTGAAAAAGTGGGGGTGTAACAACACCACCCAGTATTTCGCTTATCAATCTGTATGGACTAACTCCGAAATACTTTGCTAGAGAATCAACTAGACAGTCAAACTTAATCTAGATTAAAATATATCAAGGAGTCAATATCTCTCACTTGTTTTGATTTACTCAAGCTAAAACAATAGCGAGTCTTTAATCAAACACAAGGAATAACTTGGACGGTACCAAAGACCAATATCCAAGGATCAATCAATATCAATCAAAAACCAAAGGTTGGATTTCCAATTGATGATCACAAATGCACTACCTGTATTATTTCAATTATATAAAATATAATGCGGAAAATAAATAACACAGACACCAGAAGTTTTGTTAACGAGGAAACCGCAAATGCAGAAAAACCCTGGGACCTAGTCCGGATTGAATACAAATTGTATTAAGCCGCTACAGACACTAGCCTACTCCAATCTAACTTCGGACTGGACTATAGTTGAACCCCAATCAGTCACCCACCGATCCAAGGTACAGTTGTACTCCTACGCCTCTGATCCCAGCAGGACACTGTGCACTTGATTCCCTTAGCTGATCTCACCCACAACTAAGAGTTGTTGCAATCCAAAATAGCAGACTTGATAATAAACAAATCTGTCTCACACAGAAAAGTCTATCAAAGGATAAATCTGTCTACCACAGAAAAACCCTAGGTTTTGTTCCGTGTTAAGATATAAATCAAGGTGAACAGGAACCAAGTGATAATCCGGTCTTATATTCCCGAAGAACAACCTAGATTAATCAATCACCTCTCAACAATCCTTCTTGACTACACAAGCGGTTTGTCGAGGAATCAAAAACAGTGAGACGAAGATGTTTGTGACTTCTTTATCTTGCCTATCGGAGAACTCTCACGATCTCAATCCAATCAAAGATTGTACTCGTACGATAGAAGATGCAAGATCAGATCACACAACTACGATAAAACTAGTATCGGTCTGGCTTTACAATCCCAATGAATTCTTTAAGTCGTTAACCTGGTTTTAGAGGAGAATCGACTCTAGCGAGCGCACTAGTATCACACAGACGTGTGGGGATTAGTTTTGCGCAATGCTAGATGTCTCCTTTATATAGCCTTCAAATCAGGGTTTTTCCTTAGTTACAAAGAAATCCATATTCACTGTTAGATGAAAACCTGATTTAGATTCAAGCTAATATTTCTCAACCGTTAGATCGAAAACTCAGCTTGTCACACACACTTGGATAGACGTTTACTGAGTTTGTGAAAACCATGCCCAAACATGTACGTGTATGTTGGTTCAATATAGTGACCCAAAAGGTTAACCATATGAGCAATTCATATTAACCTAGTTATTCTTCACCGTAACTAGTTCAATTGACTCAAATGAACTAGCTAGAGAGTTGTTCAATTGCTATGAGATCTTATGTAACTAAACAAGACACAATTGAAACAAAGATGATTCGATTCGATGAATCGGCTCATGAACTTTATAGTCACGGTTTGCATAAAGCATTCCTTAGTAATTTAAGTTTCATGTTCATAGCACATCTTTAGATCTGAAGAGTTAGGGTTAACCATGATTTTGTTGTGGCTTTGCTGTTAAAGTGATAAGATCATGAATATGATAGGGACTATATATTGAGTCTTGTATTAGAGTTGAAAAACATAGACAAATTTTTCATAAATTATTGTTAAAGTGATAAGATCATGAATATGATAGGGACTATATACGGAGGACAAGGATCATTATTAACAAGATCATTGGCAGGAACAACACATTTCTCATTAGAACTCATCCTCTCAATTCCTTCGTTCTTTTACTTATGAACGAGGTATCTAGGATCCAAATCTAGATAAATATATTATTTTTTCCTATAAATATCTAGTATGCAAATCTAAATATAGTGGGTGGGTTATGTTTACCATGAATATAACAAACGAAAATCAAGATGATATATGGAAAGTGCGATTTTGCGGATTTTGCGAGACCCAACAGAAACATATTGCATTAGGATTCTAGGATTAGACTACTGATCGTCAGTTCTAATTAGACGCCTATATTCTTGTTGAAACCCTAAAGAAATCTCTGAATATCCTGACACGTTAAGCATTCATGTCAATGAGATAGTACACTTGTCAAAATTAAAAGTTTACCTTCCTTATTTAACAAAATAGTCCCTCCTTATTGAATTTAAGACACAATTTTTCCTACTACATTATTACTACTATCATAATTGTTTTTTTGTAAAATTCATAGACCAACACTTATTGATCATGCACGGTTTACCAGGGTTTACAGGCATTACGTGACGCTGGTGTATTGCCATATCTTGATTTGTCAAATTACATCATTATTATCCTCTCCTGACCCGTCCCATCTCTTAATTGCACACAGCGTTATCTTTAAGAGTAAAACGAGGCGGTAGCCTAATTTGAAGGCCATAACTGTAGCATTATGGTTCACCAGGGTTCGCATGTTTGGCTCATGTATCAATCCATATAAGTACCTGACCAAGAGACCAACAATAAGATCTACTTAATAATAAAATAAAATAATAATATTTTACATCGAAGAAATTAGGGATGGTCATGGGGAGGGTATGGGGCGGGTAGTGTCAATCCCAGTCACTGCCCTGTTCGTAAAAAAAAATACCATCCCCGCCCCATTACCCATATGAATTGGGGCGGGGCAGGTATGGGGAATACCTATATGGGGTGGGTTTCCCATGGGTTACCCGTAACACTGAGTTAATACATCAATTTGATTATAATCAAAACTTAAATATGATTCAAACAAAAATAATAACGTAAGAACGACGCATTCTGGAATCTTAAATTCAATAATTTATCTTAAAGTGAACAAAAGAATCTGTTAATGTCCTATTAGTTTTTCTGTTTTTCCTGTCCCGTTCTATCTTCGTCCACGTTAACCAATTCATTATCTGCTTCATTTTCTCTATTTTAACTTTTAGAGAATGTGTTTGATCACAAAAAAAAAAGAACGAAAGTGATGAATGTACAAGAACGATCGAGAATATGATAAATGAAAGAAAGCTCGATTAAGTGGTGGAAGTATAAAAATTATACACATTGTTGCATAAAAGTCTAAACCCCTAACTTGTGAAATATACGGGGAGGGTATGGGGCGGGGACCTTGAATCCCATCCCCACCCCATCCCCGTAGCTTACTTTTCGGGTATTACCCATACCCGATCCCATCTCCATTTGTGCGGGTAAAATCCTACCCGAACGGGGAGGGTACCCACGGGGATGGGTTTGGGTGGGGAAAATGGCCATCCTTAGACGAAATAGGCAAACGAGCAACAAGCTGCGCCGCGAGCCCTTTTTGAATTGCAACCTAACCTATGGAAAACAAATTCCCTCGAACTAGGAGTCATGACATTACTGTGCATGACTTTCTGGACTCTTCTGAGGAGTCCAACCGCCTTCGGAGCTAAAAAACCAAAAGTATCAAAAGCAAAAGGAATAAATCTATGCCCATTATCAAGACACGCTTTCTCATGTTTCCCTATCTTACCTGAGGCAGCCATCAACGCCGCTTTCCCGACTATAAACGTACCATGTCCAATTCCTACTAATGGAGAAACCCTAGTAAGATTAACACATGCATGTTTTCCGTTAGCCCACCCAAAAATTAAAACATATGCTGGTCTGAGCGTCGATTTCCCTTCGAGTGGATCAGTCAAAAAATAGACAGCCGCTTCTTTCTTTGCAGAAATACCGGCTCTCCATAGTATATCATATAAAATGTCCCTCACATGATCATGTCTATGTTTAAAACCAGGGTCTACATAATGAACTGCATGTTCCCCATAATTGGAATAGCAAGTAAGAAATCCTGAACATGCCCGGCTTGCAGACAACCCGTAAACCCTATCCATGTCTTTAACTGCTTTACCAACACTTAAAATCAAAAAATGGTCAAACATAAGGTCCCTGCACAAATTGTGTATATTTATTTATTTAATTTTAATTAGTTAACAGGGGCCATATCTTGAACTGTAGCTAGCATGGGCAACTACCAACACTATGTCAATAGCGCCTGAGACATAGTCTATTCTTTATCCCAAACGATCAGTAGCAGAAATCTCTCTCGAATCCTTTCTTTTTCGTCGAAATCGAAATACAGTTTCATCTTCATCAATTTCACACCCTAAAATCTCCATCAATCTTTACTCAATTTCGACTTAGATTACAGAGTTTGGATTTGGTTGATTGAATATTCAATCTTCTCTAACCTGTAACCCTAAATTCAAAATTGGTTGAATTGAACGAACCACCACCACCATCACCAATTTCGTCCTCTGCTTTCTAATCGAAGATTGGGTGAATTCATTGAATTAATTCCATGATGATTATCTTCATGTAATATTCATTTGGGGTTTCTTGGAGATTCATCGGCAGAAAACTTCATCAACAACAATGAACCAATTGATTCTTCTGTGAAAGATCGATTCAGGCCTAGATTTAAGTTTAGTCGATCTCTCATAGGAATATTGCTAGTGATTTTGGAAATGCAAATCTTGGTCATCTTCATCTAAGGTATTTCTCATTCATTCATTTGGGGGTTTAATGATTTTTCAAATTGGAGGTTACACACTACTGATTTTGAATGGTACAATTTCTGATGGTGATTATGAACATCTCTATCTTTCATATTTTAGGTGTATTATGTTTGCTGTGAATTGTATCCTGTTTTGAGAATGTTTTGGTGATTATGAACATCTCTATCTTTCAGATTTTATGTTTATTATGTTGTTGTGAATTGTATCCTGTTTTGAGAATGTATTGTGATTATGAACATCTCAATTGCATGATTTATGCCTCCACCAAGTAGTTTTATATGTCAGTTGACAGATGATCTTAAACTAAGACATAGTATTTGGTTGTATGATGCCATCATTGGTGAATAAAGCTTGTATTCTGTTTTGAGAAGCAGCATCTCAGGAGTCACTGTGATTTGTATTCACTGTCAGATTGTAGAATTAAATTAGGTGTACATAAGGCTCCACCAAGTAGTGCTCATGTCAATTATGTGCAAGTCGAATACGACGCAACCAACGCAAGCCAATTATTGTTAGTCACTGTGATTTGATCTTTATATCTAAAGATCAAACATATATGGATGTTTGTAATGTGTCCCTTTGCCAGATTGTAGATTAAGACTAGGTGTGTATATGCCTCTCTATCAAGTGAATTAGACTGGATAGAAAAACACTAAAGTGACTTGTTGTCAATATGCATTGTTTTCGATACATCTTAGTCTTGTACATGATCCAGTTCTTTGATTGTAGTTTTAGTTTCTAGAATACACCCTGCATCTCCAAAATTATCGACGCACAATCATTGGACAATATAAATAAGCCGACTTCATCATATTGCATTTAAAAATGTTACAACCGTTCTGTTCATTCAGTGTTGAGAAACATTTACATGTTCATAAACTTAAACATACCCATTTACAAGTATTTCACCATCTTACCCACAAAAAATCTAAATATCAAAAAGAAAAAGAAAAAAGAAAAATAAACATAACATTCCCCTGCATTTTCAGTCTCCATTGCCAGAACCAAAAAACAAAACATGATTCAGTGACTTACCATTTGCATTAGACCCCTCTCCATTCGAATTCTTCTATGTACTTTGATAATAGCTATTTCTTAACATTATGTCATCATTTCCATTCGAGCACTTACCCAAAAATCCACCATCTCTCTACAGAAGAATTTAAATGTCGATAAGGCTTACTCATTGTCATACCCATCACTCGGAATTAGAATCATCAGATTCATCTTCCTCCTCATCAGACGCCTCTTCTTCATCATCAGACCCATCTTCTTCCTCGTCGGGCCCCTCTTGCTCCTCATCAAACCACTTTTCCTCCTCGTCTTCATCTGCATCGTCTTCTTCGGAATCGGTCTTTTGGGCCAACAATGCATCATTAATCCCAAATCTCTCATCTTGGCGAAAATCCTCAATCATCACTCTTAGAGCAGATTCTGTATCACTTCGATACCCAAAAAAAGAGCAGGCTCTTCATCTTCGGAAGCGTCACTGTCATTTTCTTTCTTCATTACTTCCCTTTCAGCCAACCTTATCTTTTTAGCATGCACTCCTCCTCTTCTTCATCTTTGAAAAGATCAAAACGACGCTTGTTTTGCGAAATCTGTACCGTTTTTTCAACTGGTTTCTCCTTTTCAACTAGTTTATCTTCTGCTTTGATTACATCCACTGCAGCATGCATCTCTTCCCAGAGTGTAGGGACTTCAATATCATATAACAAGTCATTTACTCTCTTGTTTACCTTCTCCAGATCATCCTTGTTCATCTGCCCAATCATCTGCATAGTGGCTGATAGCCTTTCACATCTTTCTTTCTCTTCTAACTCTTTCAATATAGGGACTTCAATATCATATAACAAGTCATTTACTCTCTTGTTTACCTTCTCCAGATCATCCTTGTTCATCTGCCAAATCATCTGCATAGTGGTTGATAGCCTTTCACATCTTTCTTTTTCTTCTAACTCTTTCAATAGTTGCTCTTCAGTCATGGGGACTTTACCCTTTGGTCTGTGTTGATCATCATCACCAGCCATTTTGATTGATTTGATTTGATTGAGAAAAATTCAGAAAACAGTAATCTCCCTCTACAAATTCTCTCTCTGATTTTTTTTGCTCTCTGACCCTTTGGTTTCCTTGTTAATCCCTTTGGTTTCCCTGTTTATTCTCTCTCTGGAATAAATAAACTATATTCTTGTAGGGTCACGACTATTCCCAAGAGAAATATTTAATCGAACACGTATCCTAGTCTAATTGGCACCTATTCTAACCCACAATGTCATAATGATGTGATAAACCTAGGTAAAATGGCATTTTGGTTAATCAAAGTAGAATTTTTTTTTATTTCCTTCTCTCACTTGCGCGGGAGAAAGACTGGAAGAGGCGAAATAGAGAAACCCTAGATAAGGGATTCTTTCCTTCTCTTATCAGATTAAATTCAAACTTACTTGTTTAATTTCATGAATGGGGGATTTTTTTATTTTATTAATTTGAAATTACTATTGCTAGGGTTTCAGGTATATACCTTTCCCAAATCTAAAATCGTTTTCTACTGTATTATGTAAACCTAGGGTTCTGTCAATTTTAAGATTTTTTTATGATCTTGGATGTGATTCTATATCTTAGTAAGAATTTTAAGAGTTTTTTATTGTCAGGGTTTCTTTTGTTTTGTTCAGGTCTTTCATATTTTTATGATCATAAACTAATTTAGGTCTTTCATATCTTAGTATTAATTGGTTGAAACAATTGATGTTTTGTGTGATTCTTGTGACGGAAATTATGGAATTTGGTTTAGGTTGAGCTAATTTTTGTTACTAGTGGATGTTAATGGATTTAGGAATTTGCTTTTGTTGCTGTAAGGAGTAAAAGTTACATTGTAGATTAGGTCGGCGTTGTTATATAGCTGGAAAGAAGAATCTTTTATTGTATTCTATCAATTTTGTTTTTCTTCACTTCGCAACGGTGTTCTATCATGTTAAGAAATTGGTTTAATAGGGAAGAAGGCATATTTGAACCCGGCGTTCGACAAGCAACGCACGTGCACTCCACTTGTAGCCTATTAGAGAACCTACTCATTCCCTACCTCCACATACAACAAATGCCATCGTTTGACTCCGCGGAAGATTTGACAATCACCAAAGCATGGGCAGCGAAAGTCGAGTTCTAGATCGCTCCTCGACCGAGACCCTTTGGGCGAAGATACATAACAAATTTAGCCAAGATTGTGGGAACCCGAGAGGAAGAAGTGTCCAACAAATCAAGGATAAGCACAACATCATCCTAGATGCGGTAGATGGGTTTTTTAAAATCAAACACCGGATATGGCACTCAAGCCACCTGAGCTTGTCCCCTCTACAACTTGTACGTATCTTTATGGTTTATTCGGCACAATACTTTTTTCAATTTATATGTAACCAAATAAGTTTGTGTGTTGTTTTTGTAGCACGAAACCGTTAAAGCACGCTACTTAGAGGAAAAGGGGGAAGCATTTACATTTGATGAAATCGTTTACTTCATAGTATTCATATTTTCGGAGTACCACCAGCTACGGAGTACCACCAGAACTCAATGGTGGGTGAATTGGACTCCATACTCTTATTTGGCTTCCAGATAGCAAAGGCCAATTCTCTGTTAAGAATGTCTATAATGTGTTGTCTAGTGCATCTAATACTTTTGCAGGTACTAACTCTGTTTCTCCACAGGTATGGAAAGCTTTGTGGAAGTTAAATTATTTGTTTGGAAGTGCTTAAAAGATATAGTCCCAACAAGAGATAAACTAGCTAGATATGGAAATTATTTGTTTGGTTTTAAATATCAATGTTAGTAATATTATGGTACAACATTGTTCATTTAGGAGCTAGATTCTCTCTTGGTTCATGGTACAATATTGTTCATTTGCAGGAACATAACTCCAAATAAGACAATGTCAATAGATGTCATTAATAAACTTGTGCTTCCTGGAACTAATGTTGTTTCTTCTACTTATGGGGTTGTGCAGCCGCTAAGATGGAAACTTCCTGATAATGTTTACAAATTTTGATGATTCTTTTAAGTCAGATTCATTACAAGGTGGAATAGGGCTAATAGTTAGGAATTGTGCAGGTAGCTGCATTCAGGTGCAAGGACAATGCTTCAATGGAGGAATGAAGATAGGAGTTGTAGCTGAGGAGATGGAATGTAAGGCTATGATGGCAGTTGTTACTATGGCACAAACTTTAATCATGTTATCTTTGAATTAGATTGACAAACTTTAATAAAATCCATCAATGATCAAACCTATTATGTTAATTGGATGAATCAAGCTTTGGTTTTATATATTAATTCTAATTGGACAGAACACACAAATATAGTAGTGTGTTTTAGTTCGCTTAATTCTAATTGGGGCCGTAGCAGTTCTTACGATTTTTATTTTCAACTGCACCAACACGTACTCCACTTTATACAAAGATAGTTTTTTACTTTAGTACCGTTATAACAACTGCGGCAACATGTACTCCGCTTTTTACCTATCATTTTGATTTATTTATTTATTTTTGATTCATTTTGATTTATTTTCTGAATTCGGGTAAGAAAAAAAATCTTCAGTATGGAATGAATATTAATTGCATCGCATCTAACTCCGGTCATTTAGAGTCGTCAAAGCAGAAAATTATGCAGCAGGATAACAAGATTTGACTGAGAAAATTCTAAACATAGAACATGCAGCATGCAAATTGAAGGATCTTTACCTACCTATTTTACCAAATTATTTACGATATACACTTAAATATTTTGCCAAATTATTTATTAGTAAAGATATTGCCAAATCTCCATTTACCCTACGTGTTCATCTCTCTCGTCTTAAATCATTTCATGTTTCTTCTCTTAAATCTTCTAACCTCCCTCTAGAAAACAAAACAAGTTGTTTATTTTGATCATCTGATTCATCTCATGGATAAACCATATATTCCCCTGTCAGTTTTTCTTTACGGATTAATCTGATCGACCGTGTAAGTAATTATTTTCAGTACTGCTTTGTTAACTGAGATTGTAATTCTAATGGTCATAGTAGGGTAAATATCGTCTTCACATGCAACTGTATGTAGGTAGATAACCTATGATTATTTGTATGATTCATATATGATAACTGAACTCACATTGTGATTTGTGATTACTCTTTGTGACAAGTTTTATTATTTCGTAGTTTTATTCGGACCACAATAACATTTTCACAAGATGTTGACAAGTTTTTTCTTCGTCCAGGTATCTGAGAATTCATAATGGATCCTAGAGTGGATCCTAGAGTAATGGATAAATCTTGGATGTATACCGATAGAACCAAACCGCATTATCAAGACGGAGTCGATGCATTTATAAAGTTTGCTACGCATACATACCAACAGGATATTGCGACTGGGAAACAGAAACCATACAACAAGGGCAAAGTTAAGATTCTATGTCCATGTGTGAAATGTTTCAACGTCTACGTGCACAAGGCAAGTGAAGTTAAGTATCACTTATATACTTCTGGATTCATTCAAAATTATGTCGTGTGGACTAAGAACGGAGAAAGAGATGAGTCATCATGGTGCACACTTCTGGATGGTAGACGGTCTGCACTCTGATGAACCAGCACATGCTGCAGAGACTATAGAAATGGTTAATGCTTTATTAGGAGAAATTTTTTCAAAGGAATCTGAGAAGATGCAACGGATACTCAATGATGCTGGGAAACCCCTATACGAAGGATGTAAGGATTTTACAAAGATATCTGCAATGTGTGAACTGTTTAACTTGAAGAACAAGCACGGAGCTTCCGTGAACTTCTACCACTGTTACAATCCATGCTCCCTCCAGGAAATGAGATGATGAAAAGTACATATGAAGCTAAGAAGGTGATGAGAGATTTGGGTTCAGGTTACGAAAAGATACATGTATGCATAAATGACTGCATTCTCTATAGGAAGAAATACAAGGATGACATCAAGTGTCCCACCTGTGGGGAATCAAGATGGAAAGTTGACGACACCACCAAAAAGGTGCATGGAAAAATTCCGGCAAAAGTCTTGTGGTATTTTCCAATTATCCCAAGACTGAAACGGTTGTTTCAATCAAAGAGAATTGTTGAATATTTATTGTGGCACGACACCAAAAAGAAAGAAGAGGGTGTTTTACGGCATCCGGCGGACTCACCAGCATAGAAAAATATAGATGAAAGATATCCTGTAATTCGTGATGATCCTCGAAATCTGCGACTAGGCATTTCGGCTGACGGGGTTGACGTAAACAAAGGCATGCAAAAACAGCACAGTGTGTGGCCAATTCTGACAGTGATTTACAACCTTCCGCCAGAGTTGTGTATGAAGAGAAAGTTTACCATACTGTCATTAATTGTCGATGTGGGGCCTTGTAAGGACATTGATGTTATGTTACAACCGTTTGTCGAGGATCTCAAGGAATTGTTTGAGGGAGTCCAATGTTTTGATGCGCTGAAACAGGAGATGTTTACTCTACGTGCGGTTGTTTTATGGACAATAAATGATTACCCTGCTCTCGATACACTGTGCGGTTGCCCCTACCAGAGACGAGACGCCTGTAAGGTGTGTGGGAGAAATACTTACTATGTCAGGCCAAAACATTGTAGAAAAGAAGTTTATACCTGGCATAGAAGATACCTACCATACGATCATCCATCCAGACGTCAGAAGGGGTTCAACGGAAAAGAAGAAACTGAAAAGGCTCCGGAACTTATGACCCCGTCACAAATATACAATGAGGTAAAGATTATAAAGAATAAATGGGGAAAGGGACGGAAGAACATTGTGGTGGAATTCGTGCAGGATAACCCTGGAAGAGGTGGAAAGATGAAGAGAATCGAAAAGACCATCGACTCAAAAAAGGGGAAGGGGAAGGAGAAGGAGACCGAAAGGCGCTACTGGAAAAAGTTCAATATATGGTTTCGGCTCCTCCCCTACTGGCGGTATCATGTTGTCCACCATTGCATAGATTTCATGCACGTCGAAAAGAATGTATGCGAGAGTATCGTTGGATCATTGTTGAACAATGAATTTAAGTCAAAACACCACCTTGCTGCTCGAATGGACCTGAAGGAGATGGGTTTTAGAGACGAGTTGCAACCTCGGGAAAATGGAAAAGGGGGATATATACTAAAGGCAGCATGTCACTCATTAAGCCCGGAGGAAAAGGACAAGTTCTGTGCAACATTATCCGAGATAAAGGTTCCACAAGGGTATTGTTCAAACTTTTCAACACTGGTGAATCGAAAAGATCGAAAGCTTATCGGACTAAAATCGGATGATTATCACATACTAATGCAACATTTTTTCCCATTGCGATTAAATCAATTATGCCGCAGCCAACAAAATATGCTATTATCAGGTTTTGTTTATTTTTCAGGAAAATATCTAGCAAAGAAATCAAGGTGGCAGAGCTAGAAAAATTGCAGTCGGATCTCGTTGTGACGTTGTGCTTGCTCGAGAAATACTTTCCTCCATCCTTACATTATGGTTCATTTAACTGTGCATCTTACCAGGGAAGTGCAAATTTGTGGTCCTGTATTCTTTCGATGGATGTATCCGTTTGAAAGGTGCATGAAGGTCATAAAAGGGCATGTGCGAAACAGAAACAGACCTGGAGGAAGCATTGCTGAAGGGAACCTTGCGGAAGAGACAATTGAGGTTATCAGTGAGCACCAACAAAGCATGCATGATACGGTCAGAATTCCACCAGACAAACTCAAC
Source organism: Papaver somniferum (assembly GCF_003573695.1). Taxonomy (NCBI): domain Eukaryota; kingdom Viridiplantae; phylum Streptophyta; class Magnoliopsida; order Ranunculales; family Papaveraceae; genus Papaver; species Papaver somniferum. Next base: position 9,739,808 of record NC_039362.1, read on the forward strand.
ACATCTGACACTGGCGAAGATTCTTATTCTTTCAGGGGAAAACCAATGTCAAATCCTAAGTTTCCTCGTGTTGATAAGGATCTGTTTGATAAAGCGCATTTCTATGTATTGCGGAATTCGCCTGAAGTTGCTCCTTACGTGGAGTAAGTATAACTAGATCTAACCAGATAACCTCATTTTTTATTTAGTTTTTGATTCTATGTCCGAATTTCTGTAAAGATAATAATATTAATCATTGCACTGTCCAGCCGACACCAGAACTTTTTGAAGGATAAATATCTTGGTATGAGTGATAGACAGCTAGATCAAAAACATCGTGAAGAGTTTGCCAAATGGTAAGAGTTTGCAGAAAATGTCACTCTTGCTATGTAACTTTTGCGTTGAGACGGAGGCTAATCCTTATAATGTATTTCAGGTTGACAGTGAGTGGGAAGACTCTAGGAAAAACTTCAACCAGGACTTAAGGTGGCTATCAATCCCACCGAATGCACAAGTAGAGACATACGAAGCATATCACATCAATGGATACCTGTTTCGCACAAAATCTCATGATGGTTCCGTTAACCAGAATAGCGGGGTTTACGTAGAGGCAACTGACACGCATATTAGACAAGCGGGGATTACCCTTAATCTGGAGGATTATTATGGTGTTTTACAAGAGATATTGGTGCTGACATATCATTCCCTGAAAGTGACACTTTTTAGGTGTAAATGGGTTACCAAAGAAAAGGTCTCAAAAGACAAACTTGGCTACATTTTGGTTGAGCTTGATAAGTTGGGACTCCGGGATGATCCTTTCGTTGTAGCCTCCCAATCTAAGCAGGTATTTTATGTGCCAGACCAGGAAAATAAAAGAAAGTCTATTGTGTAAGGTGCACCTAACCAAATCTGGAAATATGCTGGTGATGAAGTCGAAGAGGAATTCAGTACGACAGTTATTTGTTGGAATGAGTATAAATTTCCAAAGGTAGATAAACTTGACCTGCAAAGGACATCCAGGGATGATTACTATCGGGACGACATTAAGGGTAGAACTGCAAGGAAACCACCAGCACCAGCACCAACAGCAGTCCCTGCTTCTCAAACGACTGCATCTGAGCAACCATTTCCAAGGACTAAGCGACAAGGCAGGTGATAGAATGTAGTTGTTTGGATTTTTCTGTTAACTAGAGAATGAATGTATGGATTGTTGAAAAAAATTGATTCTTAAATCATGGTGGGGTTTTGTATGTAGATGGGTTTTAGCAATGTTGGATGAGTTTGGATTTGGTTATACTGATTATTGAATTAATATTCTGTCATGCTAGGATTAGTAGTAATAGTACTAGGCTTGCACATAGATTTATTTTTTTTTGGAATTGGGCCTAAAATAGTCTTTGAATTAATCTTACTCCAACAACATTTTATAAACTGTAGTAATACCCACCATCTTAAACAGCATTTTATATACCCTATTGATTCATTAATTCAGTCATTCCTACCCATCTCTACTTAACAATCATTGGAATTTTAAAATCATTCACCAAGAACATTGCTTGTTTGTACATTTACAAAAACAAGAAGACAATAACAAAAACAAGTCCAATACTACAAACATTCCTTTAACATTTATCATCTCATTGAGCATTATATCGAATTTTTTCAATCTCCGCATCAGCACCACAAGTTCACACAACTATCAAACCCTCAAAAGATCAAAGCTTTAAACTACCATTACAACTACCATTACATATTCTCAAAATACCTTCACCAAAAGGCCATAACCCAAACCCCTTTCATTACAAACCATTACTACAAACTTGAAACAACGACTACCCCTTTCAACTTTACAATCCAAACACAAGAAAATTCCCTGTATCTTACTACTTACCCACAAAATCAAAATAAAAGGAAATCCAAAACCGTCCGCATCAACTTTCAAAATACAAAGAAACTGACCATCTTTCGCACCAACATCAGGAAGAGTAGAAGGAAGGAAAATTACCAGAAAAGTTGTTTTGCAAAAAACTTGTTGATCGTTTTCAGGATTTATGCAATGCCTGAAAATCTAGCTATTCCTGGTAACTCTGATGAGCTTACCACCGGTCATCCTCATCAGTATCCAGACCCTCTTCACCATAGTCCTCGATATCAGATGGTGCAGGAGAAGTCCCACTGGATGATGATTCATCATCACTATCCTCATCCCTTTCTTCCCTTTATTCCTCACTTGACTCATCATCGAGATCAGCGATTCGACGACTCACCTTCACTGCAACAGGTTCACCCTCACTCATGGTGCGAGCAAAAATCTTGGGATTGGCAAGTTCATATTCAAATCGCCTTCTCGCCTTCTCATCATGATAAGAATCCATCCTTTGCTTGTCCTCCGCAGCATCCGAATCTAGGTCACTGGTAGCCACTTCCTCCACTTCATACTCATACCCTTCCGAGGCCTCGGAATCACTTTCTGTTGAACAGCCAAACTTTGGGGTCTTGGCCTGCTTCTCAGCCTTTTCCTCATCCTTCCGTTCTTGCCATTCTAAGAACTTGGGTAGCCATGCATTGTAGAGAGCCTCAGATCTCATTTTTTTTTCGCTCCTGAACATCCTCTTCTGCCTCTCTCTGACGAGTTTGCTCTTGAATCCGATGATCAATTTCAGACCGTGCATCATCTCTTAACTGCTGCAATTCCTCTATGCTCAAAGAAGGGAGAATTGACTTGGCTTGTGCGAATTCAGGTGTTACTGGTGGTGCATTTGGAAGATTTCTGATGGAATTGTTTGAATTCTGGGCAGGATCAGCCATACTCTCAATTTAGTTTGCTAAACCTAAACCTTTCCTCTTCTGTTAAAGATCTCTCTGAAAATGGTAATCTCTCTGCTAATTAACCCCTCAAATACCCCATTGTGCCAATTCAATTCCATTTATGGCGCTTAGTTAGCTGTCATATCACTTTGTTAACTACGCCAATTCAAAGCTATCTGTGTCCCCTTCACTCTAATAACCATCATTACCCTATCAAGACCTATTTTCAACACCTAATTCCCATTAAGACTTTTACCCTCTTTGGAACTGCCATTAAGGGAGTATCTGGTGGGTCACCAAACTTTGATGTTTATCTTTGGGGTCTAATTAACTCTTTATTTTTTTAATTTTTTACGGATACTAGGAGATGACATCACCAGTTGGGAGGCTTCATTGCAACCTGCTAAAAATGCTCTTCCTGCTAGAACAGTCCTTCATATAATAGCGTGTCCAAAAAAGGAAAATGTCATGTCAGAGACGGGTAGCCCGCTTGCCACTTCAAGCCCGTCTCTGACGAAAATAGTTGAGGCAGCTGCAGTTCGGTACTGGGTTTCGACTTCGGGTCACGGGTAGCCTGCTTAGAGAGTCCGCTTGCCAAATAGCTGCCAAGTGTTTGCTGCCGCCTCTTAACGTCCAATAAGTTGGGGTGGCGTTCAATAGGTCTTTGCATGCACTTAGTAGGCATGTGCCTCCACGATATCTCAACTAATTGATCTCAAGGATTGAGAAAGGATAGGTGAGATGTGTTAACTGTTGGTCTTCTCGTCCATAAGGCCTGTTTGGAAGAAATCAGTTTTAATTTCCAATTCTGTAACTCTGTAAATTCCACATTCCATCTCCGCAAAATCCCTTCAGTGTTCCAATTGTTGAAGCTATGTCTAAGCGAGGTTATAATGCATATCTAAATCTGAATGATCGCCCAGCCATGTCTACAAATCAGGAATCCATGGGTGGACCCGAGGAAAAGAAGGCTAAGATGAATATGCAAGAAAACCAGGTATTGATTTTTGGTAATCATGGAAGAATTGTTGGGTTCAAGGTGTTGAAAGTGAATTTGATAGTTGTAATTGGATTTATTAGTAACTGTGATGGTGTTATTGATTGGGATTCCCCATTTCTCCAATTTGACAGGTAGTAGAGATAAGCAGTAGCAGCAGTGAGGAACCAAAGCCAAACATGCAAGTTGGTACTGGAGATGTTGGAGAAGTCAAAGAGGATAGGGTTTTTATGCATGATAGTGCCAGTGCTTATGCGTTGGAACCTCAACTTCCTCAACTCCAAGGGGATGATGAAGGGTGGGTGGTGTATGTCGTTCATCCTGACAAAGGCCAGTTTGTGATTAATGAAGGTGTGGTGCTTGTAGGAGAGGAGCAGGTGGTTTGTGGTGGTGCTAGACAGGGGTTCTATTCTGCACCAGTTCCAATTGCATACAAAGCTAAGATTCGGGAGAATGACACTCTTGGTCTCCCCAATGATGTGGTAGTCTTCCCTAATATCTTCATGCTGGCACCAGTGATGCGACAGTTGGCAGAGGATGCTTATGATATTGCAATCTTCGGACCAGAGGAGATAACTGATTCTAATGAGATTCTTGAGGATGTAGTAGTGCCTATGCCTCCTCCTATGGAAAAATATTTTGTGCCAAGGAGGAGGGTTGCACCAGAAGGGAGTGGAGCTAACAAGAAGGTTGTTGAAAGTGGTGTGGGGACCTCTGGGGTTGCACCAGGAGCTTGACCAGTATTCAGCCATCCCCTTCCAGATGGTAAAGTAAGTATTCCTGTAAATGTTTTTTGGGTGAATATTGCATATGTTTCTCATGGATAAACAGTTAATGCTAGTGGTGCTGAATATTGAATGTATGTGTGGTTCTGGGGTTACTGTATTATGCTTGGTTGAGTGGCTGTTGTGTTTAATTTTGGTTTTGAGCTTGATATGATGACTATAGTAAATAGCAGGGGGAATTTGAAAGGGGGTTATCATGAAGGTTTTAAATTGTTTTATGGGGTTAATAGTTTTATCTGGGCATTCATATGAACTACTCCAAATGGTAGAATAACATATTAGTACAGGAATGCTTGAGAGAGCAATGAAAAATCTTACCAGAATCCAGTGTGGTAGCTGAGAGGCAATTTTGACTGCACACATAATCCAGGAGTAGGATCTTTTAGAAACCAAATTGCAGACTCCCAAGTTATTTATAGCATTCCAATTCAACGGATTACCAAAGAAATTTTGATTATAGGTGCTTAGAAGATTTGCAGAAATAGTTTTGGAGAACCCAATAACTTGCAGAACATGGAAGTCAGAATCTATTCCAGAGAAAGCTAGGGAATTAGTCTTGAGGGTGTTGGGTGTACTTTTTGGCCAAACTTTCAATTTGGCGTGTTTATTTAAATGTTGAGTAGTTCAACCAGTGTAGTATTTTGAAAACTCTAATCATACACATCTAAAGATGGGCAGTTTGGTGGATTGGTATGTAGTTGCAGGAAATCCTACACTACACCCCTCATATGATTTCATTGTTGATCAGCTTATTTAGGTTAACGCTCTTAATTTTATTGATTAAATTCTGAATGTTCTTACAAGACAAGGAAAATAAATAAAATCAAGAATGATCTTTGTTCTGAACTTTCTCTCTCCTATTTACTTGTCTCTCATTCAAGAAAAGATCTCTCCTCATTTACAACTCGAATGACTATTTATAAGGAAATACATAGTGGATGACAGCTAATCTGTCCTTTATTTTCGGATATGGTTTGCGACATTCTCGCAACCTTACAAATGTTAACTTCGCAAGCTCTCTAATTTTCGCAAGACTATCACATCTTTCTCATGATACTTGCTGACGTTGTTTCTGAAACTGTTCTGCGACGCTATTGTGCAATTCCATTGATAATTTCGCTGAGACATAATTGTTGCAAGAATCTGATACTACATCTTGCCTCTTCTCAAATCTTCTCTGCAAAGTAGAGAATGATGTGAGAAATGTCGCAACTGCTTATCTTTTCATATTCCACATTTATCACACGTACTCTCTCTCTTCCACTTATTTCTTGACACGTCTTCTGTAACCGCTACTTTTCAACAACTCACGTATCTTCGTCTTAATGGTGTTTATTTCTTCGAGAAGTAAATTTTCTTTATATACTCTTCTTCCTCCCTCTTTCTACTTTTCTTTTTACTTTCTCTTCTATTTTTATTCTCTCATCTCTGCAACTTTGTCATTCTTCTGTAAATTCTGCTGCTGTAATTTTTTCTTCCTTCAATTCTTTTACTTTCTATACATTCCCATACCCTTTATTCAATCATGGCTCCCAGTGGTCATAGATATGATAAGAATCTACAAGATGTCCAAAAAGATCTTGCTAATAAAGGTCTTACACTCTCCCCCATTCCTGATGTGAATGCCAAATCAATTCTTTCTGTCAAGATTTTCTCCAATCAGAATTGTGATGATCAATCAATCATAATTTCGCTAGGTCAAATTCTCGCAGGTCTCCATCTTCCTCTTTATAACCCAGACATTCCTTTATTTTATGAAATTCTCGCTCATCCGGGATTTTCGCGAGCTATTTTCCAACTAAGTGGGGACCGCATCCGTTTAATGCTAGAGTTCGCTAATCGTGGTGCTGGTAGAGGATTTCTTTACTCCAGTGAACTTAGGGATCCAAAATTCGCAGACCTAGAAATAATTGCTGAGAAATATACAGTGGTGAATTTCTTTGAAAATACGAACTTATCTCCATGAAGAAAGAGAATACTCGCTGGGGTATTCGATTAAGAAGAAAAGATAACATTGATGAATCCAAAATTCTCATGAAAGATATTGACTGGCATTCTGGTAAAAACACAACTCCTCGCCAATCCAAAGATGACAAATGGTGTGTGTTTCCTTTAATGCTAAAGGGTCCTTACATTGCTGGATCAAACGTTCTTCCTGCGAATCTCGCTGCATATCAACCTTGGGTTTTCTCTACTGGCCCGAAAAGGAGAAAGAGGTATACTTCTCCCCTTTAACTCATTTTATACTTCTTTATTGATTTTTACTATTCTATTCGCTAACTCTTGCGATATTTCGCAGATCCAAAAACTAAAAGATAGTTATAACAGGACTAGAAAATATAGTACTCTGTTAGCTCTTCGCTCATATACAGATGAGGTAAGAAATTTTTATTTAAGACTTTAAATAGTACTGTTATTCCCATGCTCCCATCTGTTACTTCTATCTGTGTGCGAAGATTATTGCTGAAGTAGAAGAATCTGTTGATGCTACGAAGATTGGTGATAAAGGTAAAGGTGCTCTTCGCAGAGAAAAATCAACTGGTCCTCCTCCAAAGAAAAGGAAAGTTCGCTCTTCTTCTCCTTCAAATGTTCTTCCTAACGAAAATTCTGAAAGTGACAAGGATGATGAAGATAATGATGATCTCGCTGCAACTGAAGATTCTCCACCCGAATCTTCTATGGCTAAGCTTTCTGGCCTCTTTTCTGATTCTCTACAAGGAATGGGAGATAGCCAGTTCGCAAATACCTGCAAAGCTCTCGCTACTCTTTGTGATGTCCCCTTACTAGATGGTGATAGCTCTCTTCGCAGAGTTTCTAGATCAGTGACTCCCGACTTCTTGCATTCTCTCAATAGTTTGGTATACTTTTATCTTTGTACTTCTTCATTGTTATAACTCAAAATCTCTTTCTATATATTTTTTTTTTATTTCTTTTCGCAGGCTGGAAAAGCTTCTTTTACGGTTGCCTCAGATCTAGAGAGAAGACGCGAAATTCTTGAAAAGAAGAATCTTCAATTTCGCAAAAGGAATGAAGAATTGGAAGTTTAAGTTAAAGGTCTTCGCGAGAAGAATAGACAATTAGAAATTGATTCTTCCTCTTATAAGAGCAAAATTTCTAGCCTTCAACAAGCTAATAATCAGCTTTACGGTATATTACTTTTCTCTTTTCTCTTGATTCATTCATCTTGTTGTTTTATCTTATTTAAATGATCCTTTTTGCAGACATTTATGGTCTTTCTGATGAAGCTACCCTTCTTCGTTCATTTCCTAATGCCTTGGATAATGATGCCCTTCTTGAACGTCTTAACAATTCCTTAAATAGCTTTTCTAATGATAGAATTTCATCTGTTTCTCTAAATAAACTTGGATTACAATTTCGCCTCTTAGAAATTGATCATAGATCCAGTTTAGGTTTAGCTAATAGATTTAAACGTCTTCTTATTGATTCCAAAGAGAAAACCAATGAGTTGAGAACCAAGATTAGCGGTCTCATAGATGATAAAGATCGTATCTCTGATCAAGGTGCCAAGGATCTGGCGAAATTCCAAGAGGCTCTCCTTGAAGTTCAACTTGAGCGAGATGAAGCTAACCGCAAGAATATTGAACTTTGCGAAAAGGAAAATCAAATTCGTTCTCGTCTTCTCATAAGTAGTGAGGATGAATTTGTCTGGGCTGCGAAAATTTTAGATGATACTAGAAAAGATTTAGGCGTAAATGTTAGTCTCCAAGTTGAACATACAACCTTGATTAGAGACATGATTTCTGACAGAGAAGGTTGCTAATTGCTCTTCTTTACTAATATTTTGCTTCTTATGGATTTTCATCAAGTTAATAATTGGTTGTCTTTTGTTCGCATATTCTGAAAATAGATATCGTGAAAAGATTGAAGAACTTGAAGCTGAAAAGGAGGAACTCGCAAAGAATCTTTCTTCTCGCAACAACAAGTATTCTAGATTGAAGAATCAAACCAAAATCACCATTGAGAATTTTAAGAATGACGCTATGCATTTTCGCAATCAAACCATCCAGATGGTTTGTGATGATCATAATATCCCACATTCTGATTACCCTTGTCTTTTAGAGGAAATCCCACAGAATACTCCTAGTTTGATTATCTCTGATAGTGAAGCTGACGATGAAGAATCTGATAGTGATGGAAGTTCTGATGGTGATGAGGATTCTGACGCAGATGAAGAAGGAAATAAGTCTGATGAAGATAATGAAGGATTAACCAAGAAATAGTCTTTATTTCTTCTTTGATTCTTTGTAGCACTTGTATATTTATTTCTTCTTTCTGTATATTTGTGTTTCTTTCATTTTGGCCTGCGTAAATCAAAACAATTCTTCTTTGCAATACAGTTAATCAATATAATCATTAATTCTTGAATTTTTGAGTAAATCTCTCATATGGAGACAAATGACATTTTCTAATTTCATACATTCCCATACTTGCCTCTGTTATTTGAATCCAAATGAGAAATTTCATAAATTTTTTCTTATTGTATAATTTCGCAACCTTTTACGAAGTGAATTTTGTTTCTTTTCAAAATCTCATTCCTGTGTGGTCTTATTTTTCCTTCCTAATTAAAGGTCTTGTCATGCCACCTCTTGTCATTGCGACAAAATCGCAGGACGTCCTTGCACTTTCATGCAATAACCCATTGATCTTGTCTTAACTTTTTCTTCTGTATTATGGCCTCTTCAGGAATATTGCGACAATATGACAGGCCTAAATATTCTTGCGAAAATAAAGCCCCATGACATTGTCGTCTTGCGATTTCGCACTTTCATGCGAAAACCCATTGATCTCATCTTATCTTTTTCTTTTGTATTATTTCCTCTTCAGGAATGTTGCACAAATATGACAAGCCTTAATTATCCTTGCGAATAATAAGCCTCATGACATTTGCGTCTTAAGACACTTATCAGCTCCCTAATGGAGGGTGCCGCCCTTATCTTCCCCCTGGTTGCCCCTTCAAGGAGGCGTACTTCTACCATACAAGGTTAGCTCCTCCCATCCAGTCTTAACAACAACCAGTTGTTTTCGCAGCCTCTTATCCCTTTTACTTATAGGGTTTATGGTTACGAGACTGCACCCTAAGTGGGGTTTTCTTCGGCCGAGTGCAGTATAAGCCAAGACTTGTCAATAATGGCAAGGACGCTTCAAACGCCCTCGACACTCTTGACTCAACCGTGTACCTCGGCGCCTTGATCAGATCTGCACTCCTTGGGAGAGTCCTTATTACCTTAGTCGCCCAACCTAAGTCATATGCTTAAGTTGAGAATCCAAGGTGCCTCTCCCGGATGGGCTTTATTGACCCCAAATCTCCATGACTCAGGTTCCGGTGGCGGTGTAGCCTTTCCCTGAGCTATGTAACAGGTACCCCTTAATATGACGTACTTTAGGTCTTACATTTGCCTCTTGCGAAATTTTATTTGCGAACTATGGTGTACGCCATAAAGGTTCGCCTCTTTCTCTTTTGTCATTCTTTTCTGATTATTTTATGTAAAATTCATTATCTCTGCGAGAGTCTCGCAATTCATAATATTTTATCTGAATTTCGCAATCTCAATTTTGTTGTTCAATCAAATGTATTTTTGAGAATTTTACTTATTGCGAGATTATCGCAACAACTTAATCATTCATACATTTCTTGCTTTTATTACTTTTGCCCTCCTCTGCTTCTTTATGATTTTCTGCTACTGCTTCCTTATTAATGATTTTGTAACATCTCTTCTCCTTTCTTTTCGATTGTATCCATCATCAACTTCTCACTTCTTTGTACATCCTTGATTTTGTGCCCAGTTTTCCTTCTTGTTTGCTCTTCCTTCGCAAGATTCTATCTCAGTTTCGTAACATTTCTTTCCTTCAACCCAATCTCTCTTTATGATTCCTACACCGTTGGGGTGAGGGAATTTGATGCATTGATGGAAAGTTGAAGCTACACCTAGAATCACATGTAGCCAAGGTCGACCAATTAATGCATTGTAGGGTGATTCTACATCAACGACACAGAATGAGATTTCTGACGATATTCCCTTCAATGGAATTTGCGTAATAACCTCCCCTTTAGGCTTGTTAGCAGTACCATTAAAACCATATATCTTATATGTTGATGGTATAAGATCATCATCTCTTCCACCCATGGTTTTATAAGTATGATAAAATAAGATGTTCCAAGAGCTTCCAGTATCGACTAAGATTCTATTGATTGCCCATGAATCTTCAGCTTCATCATCCTCATCTTCTTTTGGTTTTGGATTAATCTCTAATTTTATTACCAATGGAGTGTCATGCACCTCTTCTCCTTCGGGAACTTCTTCTGCGGTAAAGGAAATTATCTGTTTCAGCCAATCCTCTAGTTGCGAAATTTTCGCAATATTCATAATTTCTTTTCCATTATTATCTCTTGCGAATACTCGACTTAAAACATTATCATGAAAGTCTTCAATTGTCTTATATGAATGTACGATAGAGTGACAGAATAGATTTTTTGCTTTTGCACCAACTTCTATGAAGAATGTTTCTTTCTTTTTCATTGTATTCACTTTGTGATGTTCTGGTGGTGGTGGTAATGGTTGAGGTTGTGGATGCCCTACCAGAAAGTCGTTTAATTTTCCTTGATCTATCATTCTCAAAATAATCCTCTTTATATTTCTGCAATCGTTTGTAGTATGTCCATGAAAATGATGATAAGAACAAAATTCATGACTTATGTGATTTGGAGGTGGTTCCGTTCCCATGTTCCACGGTGTTGGTATATTTTTCATCAAGATTATAGCTTCCCATATCTTCTCCACACTTTCATTTAGAGGTGGCATCTTGATTTATTCCCATACTACCTCTATTAAAGTTTAGTCTTTGACCTCCATAAGTTTCTTGCGGTTGATCGAGTCTTTGAATCTTGTTATTTCCTCCACGACTGTAGAAATTTCTTTCTCTTTCATACTCTTTTTGATCTCGACTTCCCATAGCTACCAACTTCTGTTGATTGTTACCTGTCACCTTTTCTTGTTGTACTTGCGAAGTATTCGCCACTGTATTTATTAGCTTGGGTAATAAGCTTGCATTCGCTGCTTGTGAGCTGGTTTTCGCAACTGCATATGATTTCATTTCATTTTGTCTTTCCTCCGAAGCAATGTATTCTTCTTGAAGTTCTCGCAATTCAGTCATTGTAATTGTATTCTTGACTCTGAAAATTTGGACATACAACAGGTTTGTTGCAAACATAGCATTGATAAATGATAATATGAGATATCTCTCATCTACATGGCCAGCCATTTCGCTACACATAGTTCTCCATCTTTTAGTCAAGTGTTTCAAACTTTCACCAATCCTTTGTTTTAATCCAAACACATCTTCTATACCAGGTTGTGAGGAATTATTACTTATATATGCTCCCAAGAATGTGGTCTGCAAATGATTGAAGGAGGTTATTGTGTTCTTTGGTATACCTTCAAACCATTTTAACGCCTCTCCTGTTAAGCTGGATGCGAAATATTTGCACAATACCGCATCATGATTTTCCCATTGTAACATGCACCTCACATAAGCTTTAATGTGTTGAATTGCACAAGCACCTCACATAACGCCTCTCCTGTTAAGCTTGATTTCTCTCTTCCTGTCTGTAATTTCTATTTTGTTGCTCTTCTTCTATTTCTTCTGCTGAATCTGATCGCCAAGTTTGTACGCTCACTCTGTCGTAATCTGTATTCCTATCTTGAACTAGTGTTTGTTGAATTGGTGATTGAATTATATTTTCTTCCATTTCACTTCTTCCTCTTCCAGCAATTCTTTTGCTTCTTCTAATAGTAGTTGGTTGTTCGGATGTATTTCTTTTTCTAGCCATTTCTTCAATGCTAACAGTGTTTCAAGAAATTATGAAAAATTCTTAATCAACTACTTTAAATTTCCACAAATCTCAATATCAATCTTTAGCTTTTTCTAGAATAATCTTCCACTCGTCCATGTTTCTAGCGCCATTATGTAGTTGCAGGAAATCCTACACTACACCCCTCATATGATTTCATTGTTGATCAGCTTATTTAGGTTAACGGTCTTAATTTTATTGATTAAATTATGAATGTTCTTACAAGACAAGGAAAATAAAGAAAATCAAGAATGATCTTTGTTCTGAACTTTCTCTCTCCTATTTACTTGTCTCTCATTCAAGAAAAGATCTCTCCTCCTTTACAACTCGAATGACTATTTATAAGGAAATACATAGTGGTTGACAGCTAATTTGTCCTTTATTTTCGGATTTGGGTTGCGACATTCTCGCAACCTTACAAATGTTAACTTCGCAAGATCTCTAATTTTCGCAACACTATCACATTTTTCTCATGATACTTGCTGACGTTGTTTCTGAAACTGTTCTGCGACGTTATTGTGCAATTCCATTGATAATTTCACTGAGACATAATTGTTGCGAGAATCTGATACTACATGGTACGTTATCTAACTTCTTCGAGGTCATGCGTTCGAATATGGGCGAAAGCTTTTTATTAATTTTTTCAAAACGAACTTTTTAGCCACATTGTAAAACCGGCGTGTCTATAGAACGCACACTATGGACACACATATACTAGCGTGTCCAAAGAAGAACTTTTTGGCCACACTTTCAGTTTGGCGTGTTTATTTAAATGTTGAGTAGTTCAACCAGTCTAGTATTTTCAAAACACTAATCATAAACATCTAAAGATGGGCATCTTGGTGGATTGGTACGTTATCTAACTTCTTCGAGGTCATGCGTTCCAATACGGGCGAAAGCTTTTTATTAATTTTTTCAAAACGAACTTTTTAGCCACGCTATAAAACCGACGTGTCTATAGAACGCACACTATGGACACACATATACTTGCGTGTCCAAAGAAGAACTTTTTGGCCACACTTTCAGTTCGACGTGTCTATATGGCCTACACTATGGACACGCATATACTGGTGTGTCTTTAAATCGTACACTATGGACACGCATATACTAGCGTGTCCAAAGAAGAACTTTTTGGCCACACTTTGAATTTGGCGTGTCAATCAATCGTACACTATGGACACGCATATACTGGCGTGTCTAATGAACCAACTTTAAAACCACACCTTAGATGGCGTGACTAACCTTTTGGACACGCCACAACTACCTAACGTGGCCATAGACTGGTTTATAAACACGCTCAATACCTAATGTGGCCATAGACTGGTCTATAAGCACGCCCAATCAAAAATTTTAAGTTAACGTGACTAAACGGTTGAAATTTTGACACGCTACTAGCCATGGTGTGGCTGAAAGCACTTATATGAACACGCACATTGAACATGGCGTGTCTATAGGGTAGAAGTATACCCTATAGACACGCCAAAACCAAAAAGGCGTGACGGGAAAATTTATATTTGGCGTGGCTAAAGCCATTTCTGTACTAGTGTTAGCATCTCACTCTTGGGTTTTTTCAGCTACCTCTTGCAAGAATGCATACCCCTCTTCAGCACTTTTATCCTGAAAATTACCGACATAAAGTGACTCTATCGTGGTCATGGTTTTATGATCTAATCCTTCGTAAATAATCAATTTAAGCCTAGGAGTATCAAATCCATGGTGTGGACACTACAGCAAAAGATCATGGAATCTCTCTAAGTAATCACAGAGAGATTCTCCCTGTTGTTGCACAAAACTATTCAGTTTCTAGCGGATGGCAGAAGTTCTATGCCTAGGAAAAAACTTGTTCAAAAACAGTTTTGTCATGTATTCCCAAGTCCTAACTGGCGAAGGAGCCAATGCATCTAACCAAGATTTTGCCTTATCCTTTAATGAGAAAGGGAACAACCGAAGTTTAAGGTACTCATCAGACAAATTCTTAATTTTAACCGTACCACACAATTCTTCAAAGTCTCTAATGTGATGGTAAGGATTTTCATTCTCCTTACCATAAAAGTTGGGAAGAGCCTGAAGGGTATTTGTCCTAATCTCATAAGTTGTTGTAGTAGCAGGCAAAACAATGCACGAAGGTTGAGAGACTCTAGTTGGATACATATAGTCTCTCAAACTCTTAACCGGAGGGGTTTCACCCTCATTATCGGTTCCAGCCATAAATAATGGAGCAAATTTATTCCTATCCCAACCAACCAGAAAATCTCGCATACGCTAACCACAAGCAAAGAGTTGAATCGTACTTACCTTGCAAAATCTTTGCAAGTAAATCAAGCACTTACTCTCTTTGAGCTCGTTACCAATTCCTATGCCGCAGTCCAAAATAACTAAGAAAGATACCTATAAGAGTCAAACAAAATCAATAAAAAGAAATAAAAAAAATCTAAGAGAAAAGCTAAAAACAAAAACAATAACTAAAGAAAAATAAATCCTAAACTACTGACTAGAAAGTCTAAATATCAATTAGAGAGGGTTTTGCAACCACTTCCCGGCAGCGGCGCCAAAAACTTGATGGGTCAGTAGACCGACTTTGTTTTACCGCAAGCGCACGGTGTCAAAAAGAGCGCACAAAAGCAAGCACGGTTTCGTTCCCTCAAGGAGTGCGAAAACTACTACTAATTAATATCAAAACCTATCCAATCAAATTCAATATTTTCAGGGATTTTTGTACTAAGAAAGTGAAAACAAATTGAATCAAGCAAGTTTATAATAAAATGTAATCAAATATGTAGAAGTATTAGGGCTACGGAATCCGTTGTAAGCTAGATTTACTTATGTTCTATCACAAGGTCTCGAATTTACTCGTGCGAAGTTGCAAACCTAGCTACTAACACATGGAAGATACTTCGTTTAGGGTTTATGGACAAGACTTATCATAAAAGATTGTTTGTTCTCAACCTAAAAGGTAGACATCCCTAGTACTAAGCATACATGGCATACATAGTCTTGGAAATGATCATAAAGCAATTGTTATCAAGGTTATATATGGACTAATGTTCTTGAATCCAACTATGTAGTATACCAGGCATAAAACATGAAAAGCTCATAAAAAAATCAGCCCAAATTAGAGAAACACAAACATGAAGTTAAGCTTTTATTTTTGAAACCATTGTTTAAGAACACAAGCTATATGACCTACAAGTTCATCCTTCACCCTAATGAGGAGTTTAGCTAGACATGGTTCTGTTCAATGCCATAGAAAATGATAAAGAGAATATTAAACTAAGCATATGAATAACAGAAAGCAAAAATAGCTAACCCTAGTTTTCTTCCCTGATTCCGGTGTATCCCTCCATCTCTCTCGGTTGTTGTTTATATAGCCCTGCTGTGTCGACATCTGATTTAAACCTCACAAAACTAGCGCAAGCCCAATCCAAGCACAAGCCCTGACTTCCAACTTCAGGCCCTTTCCAAACTCCGGCCACAAATCTGGTTGCGATTCATGGCCACCATATACTGACCACCTTGATCTCATTGCTGGAACCATCTCTTGCTCAGCACCATGGTAGACAAAAACCACTGATCACAGTAGACTAATTGCAGACGAATTCCTCCCGTCTAGCTTAGTTGCACTTGCAATCTATAAGCATACCAGACTGTAAACAACAGAAATCCCAGCCATTCATGACTAATCAGACCACTGCACTGCCATCTTCGACTAATCAAACCACTGCACTGCCATCTTCATCTCGGCAACACCACCAGCTGATAAGACTTCTTCTCTGCAAATTTAGACCAGCCATCACCTGCACTTCTTCCTTTGTTTGTTGTAAAATACTCAACAGCTGCAACACTCCATCCGAGACAAAATCCATAGACGTTGCTCCAAATCGAAATCTGAGCTCTTCTTTGCTCTCTGTGGCGCTGCCATTTCATCACCATTTCATCTTCATTGCCATCTAATCTCAGTCGAAACAAAGAGTTCTGGCTAGCACATTTAATTCTGATTCAAACGTATTTCATCTCCATTTACATCTGCAGATCCACTTACTCCTTGTATTGTCTTCTGCGAACTGCAATCAACCGAACCCCTCTTAATGTTGTGTTGGTTTCGCAGTCGAGAAATTCCAATTCGAGACCACATCGTCTGTAAACAGCCACCAGCAGGAATCCGTTGTTATACTGACCTTGTAAACACCTTCCTCCGATTGCAGCAATTCATGTACTTCGCTGAATCGAACCCACAAAATAATCGATCTTGTCTTGAATCTCATCACAAAACACAACCAATTCAGCCTTGAATCTTCTCCCATCGCAAACCCCAGCAGATTCATCGATTCACCACCAACTTCTACTGCCCTAACTTCACTGCGGTTGTTGTTGTATTTCTCAGTCGAGACTGAAGTTCAGAGTACGAACTACTTCCCATACAGACAGATCTATCTTCACTTGTGAAATCGATTCACATCAACCGAGACTCACAGATGCATGTTTGTTGTTGTTCCTAGCTTACGACCTTCAAATTCTTCTAAAACCCCATCTCAGAACTTTCATTCCACTGCCCAAATACCCTCTTAATCCCTGGCAACAACACCTTTGTTCTTCATTGACCCAACAACATCAACATCCATTTTATTGTCATCAATTTCACTCTACGAACCCTTAATTCCATGGATGTTACCAGCTTGAATGAGAAAGAAAATGAAATTTTCTTTTGTTTTGGTAAAGTAGAAGATGCTGATGAAGCTTTTAGAATATACCCCGTTTACTCCTTAGTCGCTGGTGGGTTAGGCTTGAATGGTTCAGCCCATAAGCTTGAACGAACAAGATGGCAAGGTGGTACGCCTGCGGCATATGAGTTGTTGGTTTTCCAGCCCACAAACTCTCATTAAACTCCGACTCCATTTAGTGCCATGAGTGATTGATGTTGATATATAAAGATACCAGTCCATCCACTTTGGTTATTTTTCGGTCCAGTGGTCGGATTTTACTTGTAATTCCTGTAAAAGTTATAAAGTGATATTATTAGCAAAATATTGAGACCTAGCTAGTATAAATGTGGGTATAAAAGTGTCGTACTTGCGTGCTTATCAAGCATTGCTCGGTCGAACTCGTATGCGTTTCTATCTCAAGCATGTTTGTCAATGTTAGTGATCAAAACTATATGTCTTGATTTCTAGTTTACTTATGACCAAGTCCCGGTCTAGGATAGTTAAGTATAGTTGAGCTCCAGACTCCATGGCGATTATCTTACGAAGACGGAGAACTACTCAAGGAACCAGTGGAACTTCATCCGACCTAAAGGTATGTGGAGACTTGAACTCATCTGTCACTCAAAAGTCTATCTACTCTATCTCCTACTCTTGAGACAAAAATCGTATAGTATGATAGTTTTCATACATACACATTTGCTATTTCGAGCCGAGTTTACTCGCCTATATTTTTCTCGAAATATGTGTTAGTAAGATTTTGCTTTAACCAATTTCATCTTTACCCGTGACGAAAGTCATGGTTTCAATCTTGAAAATAGCTTTGATGACGATAGTCGATTCTTTATGTCTAGCGACTATTATAACATTATAGAAGAATGTTTCATTGATTGAAATATGGAGTTGAGATTATGTAACCAACTATGGATATAAGCATATATAGTGTGTTCGCACATTAGTGTATAAATCCATGTGCTGGAAACCAAGTGCGTGCATATGTGTGCATGCGGTATTGATGAAGGAGACAGGTTAGGTACGCGTGCCCGTATGCGTACTGGCGGAAGTTTTCGAATCAAAAATTTCTGCTGTAGTTTGTGAAGTTTGCAAACTGAAAACCAGACACCTAGGTATGCGTACCCGTACGCGTACCTACGGAGTTTTCAACCGAAAATTTCTGCTGAGTTTCTAAACTCAAGTCGGGTAGCTATGGTACACGTACGCGTACGCGTACCCAAGCTGGTTATACTTTTCAAATCGGTAGTTCATGAACTTAAACAATAAATCAATAAGGAATGAAATCTTTGCAAACCGTGGCTATATTGTTCATGAATTGATTCAAGTGAATCAAACCAATTTTGTTTCAATTATGTCTATGCATAAAGACATAAGCAATTGAACAACTCTTCAACTAGTTCTTATGAGTCATTTGACTAGTTATGAGAAAGATAAATACGATTAATATGAAAGTGCTCATATGGCTAACCATTGGTTAACTATTTCTGAACCAACCAAGTCTACACGTTTAGTTACGGTTACTCAAACCTAAATGAAATACATTCCATTTGTGTGTGACAAGCTGAGTTTCGATCTAACGGTTGAAAGATATTAGCTTGGATAAATCAGGTTTTTCATCTAACGGTGAATATTGAATGCTTTGTTAACAAGGTAACTTAGATTGCAAACCCTGATTTGAATATTATATAAAGGAGACATCTAGTAACTGGAAAAACCAATCCCCACACCTCCTGGGTGATACTAGATGGTTTGCTAGAGTCGATTCTCCTTTAACCGTAGGTTTCTTCTCGAGACCCTGTCGGTTAACGACTTAAAAACTTCATTGGGATTGTGAAGCCATACGAAACTACTTCTCTTGTAGTTGAGTGATCTGATCTTGTCTTTTTCTATCGTGCGAGTTGAATTGAATAATTGGCTTGAGATTATATCTCCGATAGGGCAAGATAAAAAGAAATCACAAACATCTTCGTCTCATCGTGTGTGATTCCGCAATAACTTGTTTCTCTAGTCGATTAAGTTTATTGTGAGGTGATTGATAATTCTAGGTTGTTCTTCGGGAATATAAGTCCGGGTTATCAATTGGTTCTTGTTCACCTTGATTTTATCAAAAGACGGAATAAAATCGTAGGTTTATCTGTGGGAGACATATTTATCTATTATCGTAGACTTTTCTGTATGATACAGATATGTTTATTAAAGTCTTCCACTTTGGGTCGTAGCAACTCTTGGTTGTGGTTGATATCAGCTAAGGGAATCAAGTGCGTAGCATCCTGCTGGGATCAGAGACGTAAGGAGTGCAAATGTACCTTGAATCAGTGTGATATTGAATAGAGTTCAACTACAGTCCAGACCGAAGTTAGTTTGTAGTAGGCTAGTGTCTGTAGCGGCTTAATACAATGTGGTGTTCAATCTGGACTAGGTCCCGGGGTTTTTCTGCATTTGCGGTTTCCTCGTTAACAAAATTTCTGGTGTATGTGTTATTTCTATTCTGCATTATATTTTGTTATATAATTGAAATATCACAGGTTGTGCATTGTATCGATTAATTGTGAAATCCAACCTTTGATTGTTGATTGGAAATTGATTGATCCTTGGATATTGGTCTTTGGTACCATCCAAGTTTATTATCCTTGTATTTGATAAAGACTCGCAAACTCTTATTTGCTTGAGTAAAGATCAAATCAAGTGAGAGAGATATTAACTCTTTGATATACTTTTATCTAGATTGAGTCTGACTGTCTAGTTGATTCTCTAGAAAGTATATTGGAGTTAGTCCACAAAGATTGCTAATTGAAATATTGGGAGAGGTTGTTAGACCCCCGCTTTTTCAATTGGTATCAGAGCAGGCAAACACGTTTGAGACCTCAAAAGTCAGTGTTTGTAGCAATCTGATTTTGTGGACAAAGTAGTATCTCCTACCTACGCATAATCTATGTCTTCCAATACTTTTAACTATGTCAAATGTCTTGGTCCGTTCTCAAAGGATAACTCCTTAGCAGATTCTTCCGAATCCAGAGAAAGAAACGAGACAATTGACAGGATGTCAGAAGTAGAAAGGAATGTCACCAGAAATAAAGAAAATCCATCTGAGACGATTGATTTTCGCAATCATACTCAACTCTTGGATGAATTTGAAAAGTCTCTTGATCGAGAACGTGAACTCTATAAAATCATCGAGACTTCTCTAACAATATTAAAAAACTCACTCAGGAGAATATGCTTCAACGGGATAAGATTAGTATCCTTGAGAATACTGTTAAAGAAGGGACAATTAGAGAAAAACGTTTGATTGAGACACATTCATTAAATCTGAACAACCTTCGTGTTGAAATCCGTATTATGTTTGTTCATCGACTGCATCAATAAAACAAACTAGAAGTGGTATCAAGCGCAGTCGGAACACTATCAAACTCAGGGGGAGAATGCAAGCTATCCGCTGCTGCAGAATGTGGTCACAACCAATGGGGCTCACCTAGGAGTTAAGGCGCACCAGCACCAGACCTGTGTACATCACATGTTGTTCTCCATTTTACTACGGTAACTAAGTGAAAATTTTATGGTTTTCAGCCAATTTTTTTTTTATATTGTTTCTTTTTTTGTGAATTAATGGTTTAAAGATGGTATTCTGTCATTTCGACAACAACCTATACTTGCATCCACTTTAATTTTGTTAAACTTATTATCAATAATATTTTTATTTTGTATGGTATCAAGTTTCTTCCATAAATAGGTGAGAATAGACGAGTAATTGTAAAATATGTTTCTTAGTAGGGATACCACCCAGTTGGGAATTAGAAATAATCAAGAAAACATAGTTGCTTTCTTGCAGGACTTTTTAGTTGTAATGAAACTTCCGGTTGATCCGTCATGTTGGCATTTTCTTTATGGTATCCAGTCGGTTGGACGAAAAATAATATTTGATCTTTATTTTGTATGGTTCCAAGTTTCTTCCTTAAAATAAGCACTGACTATAAAGAAATGTTCTTGCAATGTTTGTTACTTCTATCTTACTGTGTCGTTCCAGCTCATACCGCGTCTGTTCCGAATTTTTTTATTTTTTTTATTTTTGAAAGTAGCCTTACAATACCGAGTCCATATGCATCTTCATATGATCAATGCCTCAATATGGCGAAGCTATAACCATCCGCATACAGCCACATGTGTACATATTATACAACCATCTATACGCTGCACATATAGCAATACAAAATGGATACAATTTATCATTCCCCGTGCAGAAAGTAAAGCTCAGAGGATGCTGACGTACACAACAAGCAAGGAACATTCATACCACGGGATGCTCAAGATAACAACAACTTCGCCAATTGCAGGATGTCGAGATAACAACTACTTTTCCAATCGCAGCGAACTTCAGCTGCACACAGGTTGAGTATGAATTTAACTTTTTTTTGCAGAATCTTGAAATGTAGACCTCCTAAGAGTTTCGAAAGCACCAATGTCAAGAATCGGAAACCTCAACCATTGTCAAGAAGCACCAATGCACTCACGGTTCCATTAGCTACACAAGCAGAACAGAAGCCTTCCCTACGTGTATTATCAACTTCATGAATCAATCATTTGTTTATGCAATTGTGGAGATATATACACCATGGAAAATACAACGCTTCCTTTGTATACTTCCCGTAGTGAACTACAGAGTGAGATATATGGGTAGTTTCTTAATAAAGTTTGGTTAAGTGGTTCGGGGGTTCATCGTAATTGACATGTTAATCAGTGTCGTAAGAAAGAGAATCACTTGATATCGGGCTAATGCTAAACTGAATGTAGTGCACAATGTAGGGTTTTAGTATGTTTTTTCATCATTTTTGAAGATTATATGATTTCTAAAACATCACTGTTTGGTTTTTCTTTTAGTTTTTTTGGACCATGTGTATTTATCTTTTAAATTTTCTTAATTTGTTTTCCCTTTTCTGTTTCCGTATTATTTTCTTTCAAACACCACATTTATAGATAAATCGATAACACCTATATATTTTCTTGGCTTTTAATGTGTGCTGAGTAATTGTAAGTAAAAACTACGGAATCTGGGATGGTGTTTATGGGTAATCATCCTAAAAATGAGAACTACATAATCTAGCTTTGGGAAAATGAATTTGGGATGGTGTTTATTACATCTGGATTTGGCTAAAACTCTCCAAGTAATATGAGACTTTTAAAATATCTGATATATGTCCCAAAATTAAAGGAAGGCGGTTGTTTGCTCATGTACGTGTTTTTGGGCCGAGAAACAGATAGTACCAATTAATGCCCTGCTGGACCGAAATACAAATAATGGCCTGTAAATAAGGTTGTATGTATAAATATTTTAGGACGAAATCTTTTTTTGCCCTTAATGGTGTATTTTAATTTTTATTTCTAAGCATAGCATAAATAGATGTATACAAGAGATGTGTATATCACTTTAACGGGAACAACACAAGAAAGTCATAAATTTTGGCCGATCGTTTTCCCAATATTGATATATATACATCATTCATGCAAGTTTTTTTTTTTTTTTTTTGATAAGAAAGTAAATTTTATTGAAATTTAAGAAGGTTCAAACAGAGCTTGACTGTTTAACAGAGAGTTAACCCATGGAATGTAATTCATGTATTCCTCTAAACACAATTTATCAATCCTGACCTTCCTAGATATTGCATCTGCTACATTATCTTTGTCTCTCTTAACATGAGAAATTTTGAAATTTTCAAAAGAGGAAACTATTGTTTTTATTCATGCAAGTTTATTTTTCCTTTATATTTTGTCAGCTAAGCATCGTGTTGCTTACCCTTATTTCATGGGATAGACATGCCCCCAAAGAACGATTATCTTAACTTAAGTAGTAAAAGGTCGATAGGACAATAAAAATATTGGGAGAGATAAAATGCTTCTCTTACCTCTGTAATAAAAGGTCAACCTACAACGAAAATGCTGGAAGAGACAAAGACAACAACGATTGGACATCCAGAATCCAATGCAACCTCTACAGAAGTGGACACCCAAATCTACATGTCTCATCTCCCACTGCTAATGTATAATATTGTTGTTTTTATGTAAATGCATTGATATGAGTGCAATTGAGATCTATGTGTAGCGTAGTTTATTATTGTACTTGGTTAGTGACATGGTTTAATGCTTAATTCTATGTTGATTATCTTAGAAAATGGGCAGATTATAATTATTTGCTGAAAAAAATTCGGTAACAATACTCATATAACAACTATCAACAGCTAAAATAATTTGTCAATATAATAGAATCGACAAGTTTCTCAGCAAGCATATCGTCTGAAGGAATCACTGCGTAAGAAAGATTCATCAACCGAAGAAGTATACAACATGCACTAATGTTGACTGTCAAAAATAGATGTCGCGATTATTGTAATGAATTCTTAGTTCCCGTGATCTGAGAAAATTTAATTGTGTATGTTAAAGGCTTTCTATGCTAACCGGATACGTACACACTATTCAAACAATTTGAAAAAGGGTATTGTCTCAGAAAGTCTGATAAGAATGTGAATAAATTATCTGTCATTTTCACATGTCTAGGGATCTAAGATATTTGTTTGATTGTAGACCCAAATACCAAGGAATTCAAGCATTACAGACGTCAATGTGATTGTTCACGCTAGCATGTCGAACGTGGAATCATTTATTAATAATTTGAGTTAAATGTATAGTCATGCGTAACCTAAGTCCTCAAATATTCCTTGGGGTTGTACTTTCTTACGTTCTTCTACATACATCTGGCATAAACTATATAAATAATTGTTTTTGTGTACCGATGATTCAGATGAATTTTTTGGTCTGTCAGATGATGCAGAATTATGACCTTGGTACAAAGAGCATTGTAACTCAGAAAGTTGATTTACACTTATTTTGTTCCACATTATGTAGGAAAATTTGATTATTAAATATAACAATTCGGGATACTTTCTCACATCATAACGTATTTTGCACTAGGTATTCCCAGGCACACAAAACTTTGAGTAATGTCGGTTCTACCGAAAAGTTGTCGAAATCATCCTTCACTACAAAGAATCTACGGATAAAAGGTACTGCAATTTCTCAACGGAAGATGAAGCTTCGATTATGATACCTAGCAAGGGTTCTGAGATACTTATCGTCCAATGTATTATACTTCACCTGAAGGAAGGTATTGGATTTACCCGTATACCGTAATATCATAATGCATACTTTCCCCTGCATTAAGTTTTGAATTTTCCATATGGCGAGTTGAGTTGGCATCGTGATATGTAGCAGATGGATCGACGCACATAAAAACATACTACAAATATGAAATAATTTCACATCTTTCGTCTTTTACGATGTCTAACGAGTAATCTACCATCTTGAGAGAAAAAAAAAACATTTTTTCAGGGGTACTCGGGTGGATGCTTAGGCATCAATTGGACATTACCGCATGTATTGTCTTAAGCAAATGAGGAAAATATAATGAGAAGATTCTCACAAAAATATAAAGGCTCGACGAAATGTTGTCGGAATCTCAACGATGAAGGTAAGCCTTATGTTTTTCCATCGACTTTTATTAGCGATCCTAGGCATTTGTTAGAGATATATCAATATTCAGTGAGGCGGTTTAACCATCATCAACATATATTCCTAACAATGACCACGAATCCAAGTTGGCATTAAACTAAAAATGCCCTTCTTTCCCATCAATGTGCTTCAGATCGTTCTGATCTCACAGGTCTTGGAGTTGAAGAGAGACAAATTGATAAAGAAACCAAAGAAAGGAATGTGTTCGGCAAATTGGTTGTAAATATGTTCACGATTAAATTTCAGAAACGTGGTTTACCACATATGCACGCTTTTGTATTCTTGAATGTTCCTGAGAAAATTTGTATAATTGAACACGTTGCCAAGTTTGATTGTTGTGCTGAATTTGCTGATGAAAAGACCAATCTAGCTTTGTTTGAGACTGTTAGGAAATGCATAATACATGGTCCATGTGGTGCGGAAACGTGCATGAAAAATAAAAAATATAGCAGGGGAGATATGAAAAAACATGTAGAGAGTAAAAGTATGGATGAAGGTGGATATCCAAGTTGTTATCGACGCGACAATTGGAAAGAGTTAATTGTCCCTACATTGTTGTTTCTTATCACCACATAGTTGTCTAGAATGTTTAACTGACACGTTAATGTTGAGATATACGATGGTGTAAGGGCGTTAAATACATACACAAATTTATCTACAAAGGTCATGATCGTCCGAAGTTAATCGCCGGCGAATGAGACGAGGTGCAGTATTACACTGATGCAAGGTATATTGGTCCACCGGAGATAGTATGGATATTAATTTATCTTTCCAGTCAACAAAAAAAATTGTATAACGCAACTAACTAACTAAATAAACTTAGTACTTCTGCAGAGAACTATATATCAACATCGACGGCATAGTTTTAGTACGATTCTAAGAATCCCATTGCTAAAGAATATATTTATCAAGAACTTCCACATTATTTTTGTGTGAGACAAGAAAAAAAAATAAAAAAGTGAGGAAACATGATTTTGCTATTACAAGGATATACTTTGTCAGCCCAATGCAAGTGAACTGATTATTTGCTTTATTACTAACTACTGTATCCAGTGTAAGCTTATTTGACAACTTCAAAATAGTCAGGGCAGCAGTGATGTTTGAAAATTCCATAGTATGTTCAAATCAACATGCACTGCGCTTGGAATTTTAGGAGATGACGACGAATGGTTTAAGTGTCTATAGAAGGCATCAATGATGCAGATTGGAATCTAGCTAAGAAAACTTTCCAAAATTATTCTTTATCCAATTCAGTCTGGCATTTTGTAGTCAAAATTTGGGCTATACATATGTGCTGGTACACATTTTAAACGACACATGAAATATAACATATGATGATTATGTACTTCATTTTGGATTTGTGCCTTTTGTATGAGCATCTGCGTGGATCTGTCAAGTCTCTTGAAGATTTCGAAGACATTTCAATGGAAAAATTGACTAAGAGTGATATTAACATATTGTTGGTGAAAAGTAATATGGGAGTATTAGTACCTTCAACTCGCAATGCATGATTCCAAAATCGATGAAAGTAACATGTAGGATCAGAATCTCGCAATGATAATGTTTCAGCGAAATTATTAATGACACAACACTTAAGCGTCGCAGAATAATTCAAGAAATGATAAAATAAATGACGACATCTAAGATCACGAGAAAGATATGATAGTCCTGCGAAAATTAGAGAGTTTGCGAAATTAATATTTGTAAGGTTGCGAGAATGTCGCAGACCATATCCGAAAATAAAGGACAGATTATCTGTCATCCACTATGTATTTACTTAATAGTCATTCGAGTTGTAAAGAAGAGGGGAAGCTTTTTTGAGTAAGAAACAAGTAAATATGAGAGAGAAAGTTTTAGAGCGGGGAGATCATTCTTGAGTTCTTCATCTTTTCTTGTAAGAACATCCAAAGATTAATCAATAAAATTAAGAATATAAACCTAAAATGAGTTGATTAATAATGAAATCATATGAAGAATGTAGTGTAGGATTTCCTGCAACTACATAATGGCGCTAGAAACAGGGAATTGAAGATCGAAAGTTGAAGATTGTTGATTGAGAATACTCAAGTCAAAAAAGTGATTAATAAATCAGTGAATCAGTTAGAAGAAAGATGGATAGAATTAGTGAAAATGGCAAAAGATTGGAGTGTAACAAAAACGATGATTTATGAATTCCGTGAAAACATCAAAGGAAGAATACATAAACGAAATTTTGAAGGAAGAAAAGTTATGGCGGTAGAAAAAACTTCACCCTTGAAAGATTGGTAAAAGCAAAAAATTGCATTCATGGCGGAAGAAATACCAAAATAAAATTTGGACCACACATCTCCGTTGGTCATCACAGTGCTTATTACACGAAAAGAGAAGGAGACAACAATAAAATCCACAGGAGAGTGGATGTTGAACATAACTTTAATCGATACAGGAAGTTTAGTTGATATAATATTTTATCATGCATTCCGGGGAATGGGGTTTAAAGATGAAGAAATGTCCAGTTCAACATATTTTGTTCACGGCTTTGGAAAATCCACAACAAAACCTAAAAGAGAGATAGTGGTACGAATTCCACTTGGAGAAATCGAAGCAATGTAACATTGTGCGTGGTGGATATGGAATCGCCATATAATATGTTATTAGGAAGATCATGGATACATGCGATAAAAGATGTGGTGTCAACGTTGCATCAATGTATTAAATTCCCCACTCCAAATGGAATAGGTGAAATCAGAGGAGATGTTGACAATGCGAAATTATGTCATCAAATTGAAGTAAAATATTATGAAGGACAAGCAAAAAAGAAACAATTTCGCAGAAAATTGGCAAAGGAAGTAAAGAAGGAGAAGAATTTAGAGTATATACGATAAGGGAAAAAGAAGGCAAAGGAATACCCAGCGAAATTTCGGAAGAAGGAGAAGGACCCATAAAAATAATAAAAGAACCAACACCAATGGGATAACCTAAACCCAGCTACACTGCCGCAGAACCAACAAAAGAAATAAACGTCGGGACTATAGAGGAGACTCTAATGTTGAGAATTGGAACCAAAATGGATACATAAGAAGAAGAAAGAACTGTTAACTTGTTGCGAGAATATAAAGATATTTTCGCAGGAAGCATGGATGAGATACCAGGAATAGATCCATCAATTGCATGCCACAAATTGGAGATTAAAAAAAATGTGAGACCATTTAAACAGAGAATAAGAAAAATTGCAACAAATTACCACTCCCAAATAGAAGAAGAACTACAGAAAATGCTTGAGGCAGGAATTATAAGAGAAGCTAAATACCCAGAATGGATAGCGAATATGGTCATTGTCCCAAAGAAAAACAAAGGAATCAGGATTTGCATAGATTTCACTGATTTAAACAAAGCTTGCCCCAAGGATAGTTTTCTGTTACCAGATATTCCTCAAATGGTGGAATCCGCAGCGGGAAATGATAGGGTATCATCTTTAGATGGGTACAAAGGGTATAACCAAATCCCTCTCGCTGAAGAAGATCAAGAACATACTGCTTTCTTTGCCCCTAGAGGTTTATATTGTTACACGAAAATGCCATTTGGTTTGCGAAACGCGGGACCGACATATCAAAGAATGGTAGAGAAGGTGTTCGCAAAATGGATACACAAAACATTAGAAGTATACGTGGATGACATGTTAGTAAAGAGTAAAGAAGCTAAAGACCATGTACAAGACCTGAGGGAGATTTTTGAACAAATGCGGCAATATAACATTTAATTGAATCCTGAGAAGTGTACTATTGGAGTTGCTTCGGGAAATTTTTTCGGCTACATTGTATCAAAGGAAGGAATACAGGTTGATCCGGAAAAAGTGCAAGCAGTTCGTGACATGCCAACACCAGCAACAATAAAATATGTACAGAAGTTGAATGGCTTCTAGCTTCGCTGGGAAGATTTATTTCGCGATCATCAGACAAATGCAAATATTTTTTCAATATACTCAAGAAGGGTGCGAAATTTAAATGGACTGATGAATGTGAAAAAGCTTTTCAAGGAATCAAAGAACATCTTATGAATACAACTATTTTACAAAAAGCAGAATCAGGAGAAGAATTATTGATCTATCTTGCGACGACGTCACATGCATTAAGTGATGTGTTATTGCGAGTAGACGCAGGAGTGGAGATACCCATTTATTACATTAGCAAAACTTTTAATAGTGCCGAGAAGAATTACTCAAAGATTGAAAAGTTAATTTTAGCATTAGTTTATGCATCATTTAAACTTCGCATATACTTTCAAGCACACAAGATAAAGGTATTAACAAAGGTACCAATTGAATCAGTGATGAAGAATACTAAAAGATCAAGAAGAGTGGAGAGATGGAACGCACAAGTAGGCCACTTTGATATTAAATATGAAATTTTGTCTTCACCAAAATCATAAGTTGTTGCAGATTTTTTGGCAGAATTTCCTTTAGAAGAAGATGAAGCAGTAGAAGAAATGATGGAAGTAGAAGAAGAACATGGAGATCCAAAAGATTTGTTAACATAACCAAATAGATGGGAGATATTGGTAGATGGATCATCAAATGGAGAAGGAAATGGAGTAGGAATTTTTTTAATTTCTCCAGAAGGAATAAAGATGGTTTTTTCATTCAGGTTGGAATTTGCATCCACTAATAATGAAACAGAATATGAAGTTGTGGTACATGCCTTAAGATTCGCAATATAAATGAAACTAGAAAATTCCAGGATCACTAGTGATTCGCAGCTAGTTATTCGCCAAATAAAGGGAGAGCATACTACAAATGAACCATCCTTGAAGAAATACAAGAAGCTGGTTGAAGAATTGTCAGCGAAAATCCCAAAAATAAGATGGAGGTACATTTTAAGAAAGGATAACAGACTCGCAGACGCTTTTGCTTTCATCTCAATCATGATGACAGATCCAACTGCAAGATGCATAAAAATACAAACACTTTTGTCACCATCAATCAATAAAGAAGAAGAAGACGTGGACGTGATGATAATAGACAATGAAAAAGAAGAACAAATGAACAATATCACAGACTGGAGAATGGAACTTCATGCATATTTGGCGAAAGGAAAAACACCAAGAAATATATTAGAAACACACAAGTTAAAAAGCCGTGCAACGAATTATGAATTAAGAGATGGGTTTCTATACCGAAAGTCCTTTAATGGACCATCACTCATATGTTTTACACGAGAGGAAGGAGAAAAGGTGCTAAAAATGTTACATAGTGGGATGCTGGCAATCATAGTGGAGGAAGATCTTTGGTACATAGAGCAAAAACGCAAGGTTATTACTGGCCATACATGCATGAAGATGCAAAACAAATATCAAGATGTTGCAAAGATTGTCAGCGGCATGGAAAGAAAATACATGCACCTGGAGCACCATTATCATCTTCAACTAGTGTATGGACTTTTGGAAAGTGGGGCTTAGATATTGTGGGGCCATTTTTACCAGGATCTGGACAAAGAAGATACTTAATAGTCGCAACAGATTATTTCACAAAATGGACAGAACTGAAGGAAGTACAACATATTAGCGAGAAAGATATCTTTACATTCGTATTCGAAAATATCATTTGCAGATTCAGAATTCCTGCACAGTTGGTATCTGATAATGGGAAACAATTTGAAGGACAGAATATACAAATGCTACTTAATGCATTCAAGATAAAATGTGGAAAATCTACTCATTTTTATCCACAAGCTAATGAGAAAGTAGAAGCAACAAACAAAACAATTGCAGATATATTAAAGAAGAAATTGGAAGGAAATCACAGAGCATGGTGCGAACAAGTACATAATGCAGTATGGGCTTATAATACAACTAGAAGAGAAGCTACTGGAATGTCACCTTTTTGTTTAACATACGGAGTTGAAGCGGTGTTACCAACAGAAGTTGTTATTCCGACAACAAAAAGAGAAGCTTGGGAGAAAAATCTTAGTGCGGGCTTGATTTTAAATAAACTTGATGAGTTAGAAGAAACAAGAGAAAAAGCTTTACAACATATGGAGAATTATCAGCGAAGACTATCCCGAGAGTATAATAAACGTGTCAAAATACGCGAATTTCAACCAGGAGATTTAGTTCTGCAAGAAACACCTATATATCAGCGAGAAAATGGTGGAAAATTAGCGAAAAATGGGATGGACCTTACATCATTAAGGAAATAGTTGGAGCAGGAGCTTATAGATTAATGGACCCAGAAGGAAGAGATGTTGGTCATAGATTAGACAGACCATGGAACAGGTTGTACTTAAAAAAATATTATCCGTAAGAAGCTTTGAGAAGTTATGGATTTTGAAAGAATAATTGCAAGATTACTCATATCAAAACAAAATCATGATGTGCGAAATTTTCGCAGAGATAATTATAGAACAATGACATAAAAGAAAGGGGCGAACCTTTATGGCGTACACCTTAGTTCGCTAATAAAATTTCGCAAGAGGCAAATGTAAGACCTAAAGTACGTCATATTAGGGGGTACCTGTTGCATGGCTCAGGGAAAGGCTACACCGCCACCGGAACCTGAGTCATGGAGATTTAGGGTCAATAAAGCCCATCCGGGAGAGGCACCTTGGATTCTCAGCTTAAGCATATGACTTGGGTTGGGTGACTAAGGTAATAAGGACTCTCCCAAGGAGTGCAGATCTGATCAAGGCGCCGAGGTACACGGTTGAGTCAAGAGTGCCAGGGACGTTTGAAGCGTACCTTTCCATTATTGACAAGTCTTGGCTTATACTGCACTCGGCCTGAAGAAAACCCCACTTAGGGTGCAGTCTCGTAACCATAATCGCTATAGGTAAAAGGGATAAGAGGCTGCGAAAACAACTGGTTGTTGTTAAGACTGGATGGGAGGAGCTAACCTTGTATGGTAGAAGTACGCCTCCTTGAAGGGGCAACCAGGGGGGAGATAAGGGCGCACCCTCCATTAGGGAACTGATAAGTGTATTAAGACGCAAATATCATGAGGTTTTTTATTCGCAAGGATATTAAGACTTGGAATATTTGTGCAACAATCCTAAAGATGCAATAATACAAAAGAAAAGGATAAGACGAGATCAATGGGTTTTCGCATGAAAGTGCGAAGACGTCCTGCGATTTCGTCGCAAGACGGCAATGTCATGGGGCTTTATTTTCGCAAGAATATTTAGGCCTGTCATATTGTCGCAACATTCCTGAAGAGGTCATAATACAAAAGAGAAAAGTTAAGGCAAGATCAATGGGTTTTTGTATGAAAGTGCAAGGACGTCCTGCGATTTTGTCGCAATGACAAGAGATGGCATAATAAGACCTTTAATTAGGAAGGAAAAATAAGACCATATGATAAAACAAATTAATTATAAGCATTTGTAACAGAATATTTTTTGCAAGAAAGATAATGAGAGGAAATTATGGGAATCAATACACAAGAAGCATTATCTTTCTTAACAACAAAATATTAAAAGGAAAAGTTGACTCCAAAGTTGGTTGAAAAATGTAACTCTCAAAAGTGATAAAAATAAGACAATTCAAGAAAACAAAGCTAGATAAAAAGGTCAAGATTCAGTATTAATTTCTGTAGC
The DNA here is from genome assembly GCF_003573695.1 of Papaver somniferum. Classification (NCBI taxonomy): domain Eukaryota; kingdom Viridiplantae; phylum Streptophyta; class Magnoliopsida; order Ranunculales; family Papaveraceae; genus Papaver; species Papaver somniferum. Next base: position 9,772,081 of record NC_039362.1, read on the forward strand.
AGGAGATGACAGAAATTCTTCGCCAATATTCTCGCAAGCTTCTCCTTCATTTCGGTTTTGATCTTCGCCATGACTAGCATCTTGATTAACACCAGCAGATACTTCTTTAGAAGGATCCTCTTCTTCATCTTCCAAGAAATTATCCTATGCACCGCTTTCGTAATCATAATCATTATCAGCAGGACGAGGAACTTCATCGTCATCTACTTCTAAAGGATCAATTGATGTAGGAAGAAGAGAGTTGGATAATAAAATGTCATTTACAAGGACTTCAGCCAGGAGATGAACTTGCCGAAGAAGTGCTCTCTGATGATTCCTATCTTGAATATCCTTAAAATAAGCAAGATAATCAAGTCTTCTTTGCGCTCGGTCGCGAGAACCAGTAAGAGTAGAGACAAGCAATGCATTCTCTTTTCTAATTTTAGCATATTTAGCCTCCAAAATAGAAATAGAAGAATGAAGATTCTTCTCAGACTCTGCGAAAGGTAGAATACAAAATTTCATTAATATAAAGAGTTCAGAGAGATATGACAAAGAAAATATAGTTAAGGAAGTCAAACTATTATGACTACCTTCCTTTTGCGAAATAAGGTGTTGAATCAAGGACAGACAACTATTCTCCCAACGATCTATTGCATCATCAAATTTATCTCCAACTAAACCTTTAAGTCGAGACTGAAGATTTTTCTCTTTAGAAATAAGAAAGGCATTTTTCTTCGCAAGAGAAGAATAAGATTCTTCTAATTTGGAATATTGTTCTTTAAGCTGATTTGCCTTTACACTTAAAGCTATTCTACCTTGAATGAGTGTATCTCTCTCAGCGATGGATGACTCTGTTACTTCTTTAAGTTCATTTCTCAAAGAGCGAAGAGATTGCTCTTGGTCATCACATACTTTTTGAAGAACACTAAGTTGTTGCGAGGATATCGCTATCTTATTTAAATAAGTTCTCTTCTCTTGGGATAAGGTTTTATTTTCATCTTATAAAGTTTCCATTCCTAAATTAGCTTTAGTTAAAGAATAAGAAAGACGAGATACTTCATTACTTAATAAATCTTGTCTTTGAATTAATTGGGTATTTTCATTGGTAAGATTATTTATATGATCAAGAGAATATGAATAGAGATTATCTAATTGGTTATATTAATCCATCAAAATTTCTTTATCAACACGGGCTTCTTCAACAGCAGATTCAAATTGGTATCTCTCCATTATTCATTTCTGGTTTAAAGCTTAACATACGAAAGATGGATTTCAAGGATAATTGAGTATGGGAAGGATAAAACCATTAAAAAGGAAAATTCAAGATACAGATAAGAAAATTTTACCTCTCAATTAATCATTCTTCTTGCGAAGATTGTCACGATCCAGTAAAACATTCTAAAGCTTCTGATTTTCGAGATGAAGAGCATTACATTCTTTTTCCAAAATTGTCTGCGAAGCAGCTTTATCAGAACCCAAATGCTTGCTCAGAATTTCGCAAACATTAGACTTGATAGGATCAGTAGAAGACTTCTTGACATCATCCAGAACCTCAGATAAGACTTTGAATGCAGTATCTATCCCTTCCACAGTTTCTTTCGAAAGAGGAAGAGACTGAGGTAGAGAACTGGTAGAGATAGAAGGTTGAGAAATATTCTTAATGGGAAGAGAAGAAGTTTCATTCACAGCAGGATCAACAGGAAAGTTCCAATCATTAAAAGGTCAGTTGAAGAAATGAAGTCTGAGGCAGATTTTTCACGAATTGGAGATAAAGGTTTATCCTGCGAAGATGTCGCAGGAGATTTAGAAGAGATGAGTAAGTGAAAGGGAATAGAGGTTGGAACAGTTTTAAGGTGGCGAGATTTCTTGAGAGGTTTATTGACATCTTTATCACCCTGCGAATTAAAATACAGATAAGAAACAGAGGCAACAATATTGTTATTAGAAAAGGATAATGTTTCTTACTACCTTCTCATTCGCAGATTTTCTTTTATGTGCAACAACTTTATGCTGCAATTTGGGAATGTTAGGGTTCTGAACTGTAAATCTAGTGTTGGAGCCGCTTTTGATGAAATAACAAGAGTATGGGAATCACATAAACAACATCAAATAAGGCAATGAACAAGATCAATTTCAGCAAAGGCAATAAACAATATCAATTTCAGAAAAACTCATAAAGAAGAAAAAAGAAAACTAGCCTTGATGAATCCATGGAAGATAATAGCAGGGAGATTGTTTCGAAGAAAATTATGAACTAGGAAGATTTGCAGAAGAAATAGTATGAAGATGAAGAAGAACTTAAAAAGCTTGAAGAAGAAAGAAGAAAAGTTGCAATAATGGAATTTGCAGAAAAACGATGAAGCTGCAGAGAAAATAAAAGGAAAGAAGAAGAGAGTGAAAAGGAATATATATAGAGGGAATTTTTCCTCGAGAAAACAAACACGATTAATACGGAAAGATATAAGCGGTTAAAAAATAACGGTTACAAAAGACGTGTCGAGAAATAAATGGAAGAAATAATACGTGTAATAAATGCAGAATATAAAGAGGAGAACAACTGCGATATTTCTCACATCATTCTCTACTTCGCAGAAAAGATATGAGAAGAGGCAAGATGTAGGATCAGAATCTCGCAATGATAGTGTTTCAGCGAAATTATTAATGACACAACACTTAAGCGTCGCAGAACAATTCCAGAAATGATAAAATAAATGACGACATCTAAGATCACGAGAAAGATATGATAGTCCTGCGAAAATTAGAGAGTTTGCGAAATTAATATTTGTAAGGTTGCGAGAATGTCGCAGACCATATCCGAAAATAAAGGACAGATTAGCTGTCATCCGCTATGTATTTCCTTATAAATAGTCATTCGAGTTGTAAAGAAGGGGGGAATCTTTTTTGAGTAAGAAACAAGTAAATAGGAGAGAGAAAGTTTTAGAGCGGAGAGATCATTCTTGAGTTCTTCATCTTTTCTTGTAAGAACATCCAAAGATTAATCAATAAAATTAATAATATAAACCTAAAATGAGTTGATTAATAATGAAATCATATGAAGAGTGTAGTGTAGGATTTCCTGCAACTACATAACAAGAAGTTGAAATCGGGGAATCATCGACGTACAATGTCGTAACTGGTTCCGTGAGATATAGTGATGATAAATATTTTTTCTCAATGGAAGTGTAGGGAAGTGGTAAGAAATTTCTACAGAACACAATGGCGTCAAGCTTCCGCCGAGCTGGGGACATAATTTTGACTGCTGCTTCGTTTGGAATTGCTTCACTTCTTTTGGTCGAAGGCCTTACAACACATCTAATGTTTAAGATTCCCACCGAAATATTTGGGAACAATCACTACGGGAAAAATATACATCTACAACTGGAGATTTACAACACTTCGCTATACATCGTAGAAAGTCCTATGTTTTACAACTGGTTTCAAAGAAAGAGTTGTCGTATATCATCACTACCAACCCTTAGGAACAAGGGGTTACGCTAAGAAAACAAACGACAACTCCTTTAGCAAAACTGTTGTGACGACATTTAGGTATAACAACTTTGTTTCATAAGTGTAGTGACTTAGCTTATCACAATTCTCACAAGTGTTGTTGAAGAACACAAAAATATGATAATGAAAAATACGTTAGAGGGGAGATTCGAACATGAACCTAATGCATGGATGTATAGCTCATCAACCATCCTTACAGTTCACAAGTTTGGGTTTTTTCTTTTTTTTTTAATAGAAACGTATAACGACACTTATAAGTGTTGTTGAAGTTAAAATATAGAATGTGGGAAAAAATTAGGTTTGGGGGATTCGACCCTGAGCCTCCTATATGGAAGTCTACACCACTAACCATACCTACACTATCACAAGTTCTGTAAAGTTGGTGGTTCTTTAATATACTATTATGACAACCCTTCATAAGCGTTGTAAAACAAAATATAATGCGCAAAGCCGACTGAGCCACAAAGAGCGCGAATCATTCTCTGTAACCATATACATTCTTCTCTGTAAATAATCACATACATTCTATAAGACCACCCGCTTTAAGCAAAGCATGCAACTGGGGAATTATGGCAAAAGTATACCATCAAACAAACAAATATTCTGAAAAACATTACCATCTTCAAACCGATATTCACACACAAATGATGATAACAAAAGCAGCCCTGAATTACCAACAATAGAACATAGAGTTTGATAAGTGATAAATACACAAGCCAATACAGAACTAACACTCAGCTGTAGCAAGAAACTTGAGAATAGCAGGAAACTCATACAGAACTACACACTCAGCTGTAGCAAGAAACTTGAGAATAGCAGTTGAAGTAGATTACTGAGAAGGCAAATAACACCAAATATTGCTAAAGTAAGAATACAATACCGTAAAAACAATAAACTACTGATCTAACTTGTGAACTTCTTTTTCTTCTTCTTTTTGTTCTTCTTCTTTGTCGGAACCACTATGGTATATTCCCCATCTTCTCTTAAGTAACTCTCGTTCTCGTCATCCATTTGGAAACCAAGAGTTGAAACATCCACTGGCTGGAAAATTGTGTCATGCTTTTCATTGTATTCCTCTAATTCATGGAAACCCCTGGGCAGTGGTTTCACCATCACATACCAGTTAGATGTATTTGACTCTCGAGAATAGAAAACTTGTCGCGCTTGCTTTGCTAAAATGAATGGATCGTTACAGTATTGGTTCTTATGCTGCTTTAAATTGACTAATGTAAAGCCATATTCTACCTTCACACCAAAATTGGTGTGAGCCCAATCACATTTGAATATTGGAATTTGAAACATATGATTGTAGTCCAACAATAGAATTTCTTCTAAAACACCATAGAACCCACTAGTTTCTGACAATCCTGCAACTAAGGTTGTTGATTCAATTGAAACTCCACTGTTTTGTGTGACTCTCTTAACATCCTTCGTAATAAACCTAGTGTTATTGATAAGCAAGCCTTTATATGATATGCAGTTTTCCAACGGCCCATATGACAACCATTCTACCGTGTGTGATATTGGCATGCCTTGTTCAATTTGCATCTTAACCTACAAATGTATAATCTCAGATCATAAGAATATAACTAAATTTGTTATCTAAGCATAAGAAGTTAGATTTATATGATGGTGTGCCGAACATGGATTGTTCTATGTGATAGAATGAAACATACCTTTTGTTGAAACCAATCTGCAAATGTGTCAGACTGTATGGAATTGAGTTGGTCTTCACTAGTAATTGCCCTCCCAGCAGGAGATTTTAACTCGTCCATATGCATTCTAAGACAAAATTAAAATTAGAAAATGAAGTATTAATTGACAGACCATTTTAATAAACGTGAACATCATACTTACATCATATATGGGTCAATTTCGGGTGTGTTAAAAAGAACATATCTGTAAGCTATCTTTAACTTCTCACCATCCATACGCACTTGGACACCTTTAGAAAGAGGACGTGCTGCCGGTGTGGAACCATTTTGAGTGTTTTCGTTACGCCTTTGCTCTACTCCTTTTTCAGCTGCTTGGGCCTTACGAATATCAAAATACCTAACACTCTCCATTCCAAGATAACACTCGGCTATACAAGCTTCAGGTTGTGCATAATTCTTTACGTATTCTTTGAATGTCTTCATATACCTAGGAAAGTCGAGTATGCAACAGTTACTAGTTAATTAAATATTAGTATCTCTAAGATACAAAGGGCATAACTTTCTACACAAAACCAAAAAACAGAAGTAATATAAATTAAATTGGCATACCTTTCAAATGGATACATCCAACGATATTGTACAGGTCCACATAATCGCACTTCTCGAGCTAGGTGAATTGTCAAGTGCATCATGACATCAAAAAGTGACGGAGGGAAGTACCTCTCAAACATACACAAAGTCTCAGCAACTTCTACTTCAAGTTCTATTAATCTATGGAGATCAACTTCCCTTTGGCATATTTCGTGAAAATAAGAACATAACCTGAAAATTGCCTCCCTTGGCCCTACAGGTAAAAGTCCTTGCAAAGCAACGGGTAATATTTGTTGCATAAGAACATGGTAATCATGAGCCTTAAGAACACCTAAGCAACCATCTTTTGAGAAATGCTTTCTAAGATCAGAACTAAAACCATATGGAACCTTTAAATTTCTCATCCTATTATACAATATAGCCTTTTCCTTGTCATTTAAACAGTATGGTGCTGGTGGAAGGATCGTTTTTCCATTTATCTCTACTGGATGTAATTCTGGTCTTATTCCCATACTCTTCAGATCATTGCGGGACTTTAGACCGTCTTTTGTTTTGGACTTTATATTCAATATGGTACCAATAATACTCTCGCAAACATTTTTTTCTGTATGCATAACATCAATATTGTGCCGTAGTAATAAATCCTAGGAAGATGGAAAAACCCAACATTAGTAATTAATTCTATAAATAAATAAAAGATCAGACATTTAATCAATGTGAAAGTTATAATGTCATGCTGTCGAATCTTAGGTAAGTAATTAATTCTATTATAATGTCATGCTGGAAAAAACAGAAACAAAATGCTCATTATACTGAAAATATACTATTATGTGTCAATTATGGTGCAATCAAACTGATGTTGCCGATGCTTTATCACATTGGGAAGAGTACTCAGATGCATTATACTTCCCAAACACTATATCAAAAGAACGAGTGTGTCATTTAGATTGACATGGTGCAAAGCAGAAGACCCATAGCCAAATATTAACAAGTAAGTTTGAAGTTATGGAACTAACCTTCCAGTAAGGCAAGTCGAAGAATATTGACCACCCGAAGTTCAGTTTCATCATCATTTGCACCAGAAATAGCCGCATCAACAACAACATCCCTTTTCCGCTTCCCACATTTAGAATTACCCACATTTGCACTTGCTGCCGCACTACTCTTGCCCTGATTCTTCTTCTTTTGATCTTTCTTTTTCCTTATCTCCTCCTCGTTCTTCTCCGCTTTCCCAAAATCATTTGTAATACTATTCTGACATTCAAGTGCCGCAGCACCAGACATAACAGGTGGCTTTTCCTTCCTCTCAATCTCTCCATTAAACCAGTCTTTTTTCTGCCGAAGAGGATGATTATGACGAAGAAATCTCCTATGATTCAAGTAGACAGTTTTACGACTAAATTCCAACCAGTTTGAAAGTGTATTTTCACCGCAAAGAGGACAGGCTGCCTTCCCTTTATACGTACATCCAGATAAATTACCATATGCAGGGAAATCGTTTATTGTCCACATTAATAACGCCTTCAAGTTAAAATCTGTTTTAGTAAACGAATCATATACCTGCACCCCTTTCTCCCAAAACTCAAAAAGATCATCAATCAAGGGCTGCAAGTATACATCAATGTCATTACCCGGTTGTTTTTTTCCTGGAATCTGCATGCTCAGAATTATGTTGTCACCTTGCATACACAATTGAGGGGGCAAATTATAAACCACGAGCATCACTGGCCAACAACTGTGGTCTGCGGAAAGATCACCAAATGGATTAAATCCATCAGCAGCAAGCCCAAGACGCAAATTACGGGGATCTGAAGCAAACTCGGGATACTTTGTGTCTATGTGCTTCCAAGCCAAAGAATCTGTTGGATGACGCATCTTCCCATCCTTACTCTTGTTCGTCGCGTGCCATATCAACTGCTCAGCCAGTGCTGCTGATTGAAACAATCTTCTCAATCTCGGCACAATGGGGAAGTACCTAAGCACCTTCACCGGTATCTTCTTTTGCGGCTTGTCTATCATTTCAGCATCGTCCATGTTAGATGTGTCTGCCTTCCACCTAGAATAATGACATTTAGGACACTCGTCTGCATCTTTCAAATCTTTTCTAAACAAACAACAATCATTAATACAAGCATGTATTTTCTGGTAAGTCAATTGATAAGATTTCAGGAGCTTTTTCACTTCATATGTTGAGCAAGGAAGACAATGATCTGGCGGCAACAAGGAACCGATTGTCTTGAGAAGTTCGTCAAAAGATTTCCTAGATAAACCATTTACTGTTTTGTGCCTATACAATTCAACAGTGATGGATAACTTTGTGTGTGTTTTACAATTAGGATATAACGGTGGGTCCGCCTCTTCCACATGGTTTTCCAAACCCTCATCTTGCACAGGTTCATGTCCCTGATCGATATGTGCATCAGCTTCAACAGCAGCATCTATATGATATGATCCCCTTGTTGCTCCCTCTTGGTGTACATCAGTAGAAGTGTGCATAGTCTCCCCGTGAAAAACCCACTCAGTGTATGTAGGATCCCAACCTCGTTTCAGCAAGTGAAGATGCACTTCTTTCGGAGGAAGTGGGAAAGTGAGATTCTTACAATCAACACAAGGACAACTGAATTCAGAAGGATTTCCAAGTCTCTGACAAACGGTATCTATGAAATTCTTCAAGGCCTCCTGATATGGAAGATCACCCCTACATGAAAGAACGACAAAATAATTAATCACGGAATAACACAATAAAAGAGGGAAAACCAATGTAAAGAATGTAATATTCTACAGTGAACAACATATCAACCTTGGCCAATGAACCCAATCTTTATTCATAATTTTGAATGACTTGAATATGCAAATCTGTTCAGTTCTTCAACTATTTTGATTCTGTTTTTCCATTTGCATCATAAATTTGCTCAAGGTTGGTGTAAGGAACATAGCATACAAGACAAATTAAGTGGTCGGTGGGGCTCTCTGACTGTGATGTCGACCAAGCATCTCCTGAAGCGTTACGCAAGACAAATTATGTATAATGTATGGAAGTTTGCTTACAAATATTCTTGGTATGTCGTCAAGAACTCTATTCAACCAATGCAACTTCTTATACAGATACTTATTTAGAAGTTACAGTTGCAAGGAAATCATCAATTGATCTAATAGTAGACCCTTTGAGATGACCACCTTCATCTTCTCTCATCGCAGCACTAATTTTCTCCGCAATCACCATTGCCCTCTTCCTCATTTCTTCTCCTTCACTGCTACCCATCACTTGTTCAACTAACACAATTCAGTTAGGACTGATCTTTTTCTCTTCTAGTATGCAAATCTTCAGTCTTTCGAAGGACCACGATTATGAGTCACAGATTCACATATTCAAGCCCTCACCTGCCAAATCGAAACATACCCAACAAACTTAATGAGCCAATTTCTGAATCATGATTATGATTTACTGAAAATTAGACAAGGCAAACAAAACATTTTCAACAAAGCAAGATAAGAAGACTGCAACGTCTATGATGCACCTTCGACATTAAAAGAAAAAAATCAACATGACTGCAGAAAAAATAAAAAGAGACTGAAGGAGAAACTACCCATATTGTTGATTTTGATGAAATCAATATCATAAGAAAGGAACAAACTACCCATATTGTTGATTTTAATGAAATTTTAAACCAAACCCATATTGTTCTGTGTTGATTATCAAAAAACCTAATTCAAATTTTAATGCAAAAAAGTCACTGAAAAAAACCTAATTCAAAAATCAAAAAAACAATATACCCTAAATTGAGCTTTGGTTACAGATCGATCTTCAACTTCGGGAAATTGGTGGAAGTGGTTAGTCGAGATATGGGTTACAGATCGATCTTCAACATTGTGTGGTGATGATGAAGTTGGTGAAGTAATCTCCTGAGATCGATGAAGTTTCCAGTGGTTTGATTTATGGAGGTGCTGCTGTACCGAAGTGGTTTGAGTGATGTTGGTTTGAATAATGGTGGTTTGAGGTGAAGTTTCTCCGTCGAACACACTGGGGAGATGCAGTTGAGGGAAAAAAAGAAAAGGATAAGGAAGGAAATAGAAATGAGAATGATGTTAAACAAAAAAAAAAAAAAAAACTTAACGGCTGTAGATGAAATAGAATTAAAAATTAAATGAATGGGTGGTTATGATGTGATGATATACATAGAATATTCCAAAGGAATATTCCCAGTATATGGTTGGATTCATCGTTCTTACGAAGTCCCCGACTTAGAGTAGTCCATTCATCGCCAGGTTTCGATCTCGGAGCCATGTTATGTCTCGAAGTTGCCAAAACCGGTCAGGTTTAAGGGTTGGAGGAATATTATGAAAGCATCTTACCTATGAATCGACAGATTCATCGTTATTACGAAGTCCCCGACTTAGAGTAGTCCACTCATCGCCATGTTTCGATCCCGGAGCCATGTTATGTCTCGAAGTTGCCAAAACCGGTCAGGTTTAAGGGTTGGAGGAATATTATGAAAGCATCTTACCTATGAATCGACAGATTCATCGTTATTACGAAGTCCCCGACTTAGAGTAGTCCACTCATCGCCATGTTTCGATCCCGGATCCATGTTATGTCTCGAAGTTGCCAAAACCGGTCAGGTTTAAGGGTTGGAGGAATATTATGAAAGCATCTTACCTATGAATCGACAGATTCATCGTTATTACGAAGTCCCCGACTTAGAGTAGTCCACTTATCGCCAGGTTTCGATCTCGGATCCATGTTATATCTCGAAGTTGCCAAAACCGGTCAGGTTTAAGGGTTGGAGGAATATTATGAAAGCATCTTACCTATGAATCGACAGATTCATCGTTCTTACGAAGTCCCCGACTTAGAGTAGTCCACTCACCGCCATGTTTCGATCTCGGAGCCATGTTATATCTCGAAGTTGCCAAAACCGGTCAGGTTTAAGGGTTGGAGGAATATTATGAAAGCATCTTACTTATGAATCGACAGATTCATCGTTCTTACGAAGTCCCCGACTTAGAGTAGTCCACTCACCGCCATGTTTCGATCCCGGAGCCATGTTATATCTCGAAGTTGCCAAAACCGGACAGGTTTAAGGGTTGGAGGAATATTCTAATGGCACCGATATTATTTATAGATAGACGGTTTCATCGTTTTTACGAAGTCTCTGACTTAGAATAGTCCACTTACCAGTTACCGCCAGGTTTCGTGCTCGGAGCCAGGTTATATCTATGTTACTTAGAGTGTTACCACCAAAATTTTTTTGCTGTAATTTTGTTTAATCCAACGTACCAAAGTTAGGGGAAGCAACTGCTACTAAATCTAACGGTGGGAATTTTGTGTTTGTTTGTCAAAAATTGTGTTTCTTTGCCAATCCGTATGCTTTTGCTTAGACCAATCAGAATATTCCACTTTCCCGCCCAAAATCCCGCCCAAATTTGGTCACGTGTCTGCCCAAGAATTTTTCAGAGAATATTTAATTTTTGACAACTGCAACGTGTCCTATCCCATGTTTCCCCCCAATATTTTCACAACGCGCCCAAAATCATTAGTCTCTTCACTCTTCACAAAAATAAGAAAACTCTCTCACCAAAAAAAAAAGAAAAAAATCTCTCACCTATCGCCATGTCTGCAACTGTGAAGCTCTAACCCTAACAATCTCTTATCGTAAAACCCTAACAATCTCTCATCAGAAAACCCTAACAATCTCTCATCAGGAAACCCTAACAATCTCTCATCAGAAAACCCTAACAATCTCTCATCAGGAAACCCTAACAATCTCTCAATCACTCAAACTCTTCAGAAAACCATAACTATCTATTAATCTCAGAGTTCTTCAACTTTGAAGAAAACCCTAACAAATTTTCAAGAAAAGGATTTCACGAAGGGGTAATCTCTCATACTCTCAAATCTTAAGAAAATAAATCTCTTTGTTCCAGTTTTCTATTTTAGTAATTTTGAGTTTTTTTTTTCTTCACATAAATGTTCAGATCTTCACATGCAATTTAGGATTTGTTGTTTCCATGATGAAATTGGTATTGGGTCCTATTTAATTTTGGGAATTTTCGATTTTAGGTCTTTTTAAGATGATTTTCATTTCGATGATTGTCTCTGCAGCTCATGTTCTAGTTTTTTTAGGTCTTTGTTCTGTGTTATAACAAAAAATCCCCCCTTTTCTTCCTTCCTATTTCCAATCCCTCTCTCCATCTTTCAATTAGCAAATACAGAGAACCCTAGATGGCCATGATTCCCATTAGCAACAGAGAATAAAAAATCATGTTAATGGGGAGGTGCTCTTCATGGGCTCATGACTACATCTTTAGTGTAATAATTGTAGTACCAAAGATATGTGGAGTACTAGTGCAGAAGTTTAGCCACTGTGATGCATGAAGTATAATTTAAAATTCGTAAGAATTTGTGATTTGATAGGTGTAGCCTTATTCTCTTTAGGTGTATGATTTGATTATATTTGTGCCAAAGCATGAAGTTTAGCCACTGTGATTATATTTTTGCAAGGCATAATTGCAATAATGAAGACTAACAAGGAAACAATAAAGAAAAATCTGGTCAGGGAGTTGGCCATAAAGGTAAAGGCTTCTCATCTCAATTTCAGTGTAAATAAATTTATTCGCCATATCATTTTAACTAACCTATATGCATTATTGTTGCAGATGAAAAACAAACAGTCCAAAACTGATAAAGGTTCTCCATCTGCAGAACCATCCCTTCCACCTGAAAGTAGGCGATCATCACCAAGGAACAAGAAGTTTGCGATAAAGGTAAAGACTTTTCATCTCAATTTCACAAAAAACTACTTACCTTCTCATTTTAACTAAGCTACACTTTTTGCAGATGAAAAACAAACAGACCAAAACTGATAAAGGTTCTCCATCTGCAGAACCATCCCTTCCACCTGAAAGTAGGCGATCATCACCAAGGAACAAGAAGTTTGCGATAAAGGTAAAGACTTTTCATCTCAATTTCACAAAAAACTACTTACCTTCTCATTTTAACTAAGCTACACTTTTTGCAGATGAAAAACAAACAGTCCAAAACTGATAAAGGTTCTCCATCTGCAGAACCATCCCTTCCAACTGAAAGTGCTTCACTCACTTCAAAGCTGCAACCCCCAACTCAAACCAAGTCCCCGACTCCATCTCTTTCACCTGGAAGTAGGCGATCATCACAAAGGAACAAGAAGTTAGAACCAAGTGCTGCTGTTTCTTCTCTAACTAAATGTACAACAACTCCAAAGCGTCGTCTACAACCTGAAAGTGCTGAAATGTCATCACCAACTACAAAGAGACAGGCTACTAGGAAGAAGAATGTGCAATCTGAAAGTGCTCAACATTCACAGACCACAACTACAAAGTCCCAATCAAAAAGCTCTGAAGGAGATACTGAAAAATCTGGAGTGGGGCGAAAGAATGTAAAGCGAAAACTTGACACAAGCAGCACAGGCCCATGTCTGAATGTTCAACTTAGGGATCCACACGACACTCTCGCAGATTTTCAAGATGAAGAAGAAGAGGAAGAGGAGGAGGAAGCTGTGGAAGAGGATAACTCTGATCATGTGGAGCCTGATGTGGAAGAAGAGAACGATAATGGTAATGGTGATGAGCCTGAATTTGAAGAAGAAAATGATAATGGTAATGATGATAATGAGGAAGGTGAAGAAGGAAAAGAAGCTAAGAAAAGAAAATATGTTCCACGTGGTCCAACCCAGATGTATGCACTGAAGTTAGATTCTGCTGATCCGAAAAGAACAATTTCCTTCAACTCTAATGAACAACCGATTGGTGATCCATCTGTGCAACTTGCCAGTGTGCTAGGGGTGCTTGTTCGGAAACTTCCATTAACGTACAAGGATTGGAGACTTGTCCCTTATGAAGCCAAAGAAAACATATGGAAGATAGTCTCGGTTCGCAATTGATAACTCTTTAACTCTTTTCATTCGTCAATAATTATTTAAGTCATAGTCAACAATTATTTAATTCATAGCGTATTCTAATTCAATTATTTAAATTTATTTGTAGAACCGATTCATTGTGCCTGAGTATTACAAAGACTATTATTTCAGCAAGATGGGAACTTATCTTAGAGAAGCAAGGTCAAGGAAAGCTGGTTTGGTACTCGACGCTTTGGATCGGCTACAAGGGGAAGAACAAAAGAAACGGCTGGAGAAGTTAATGCCCAGGACCATGACAGTTAGGGAGTGGGAAGAGTTTGTGAAACATGTAGACTCTATTGAATTCAGAGTAAGTAATTTCTATTATATAGAATGCCTATATATTTGTATTAAAAACTTTAAAGTCCGTCAAATGATTTTTTTACTTTTCTATTCAGGTCAGAAGAATAAAAATGCAAGAAAATCGTTCAAAACACACCACCCCACATACCATAAGTCGAGAAGGTTACGCCCGATTGGAGGTGAAATTGGTATGTTCTACAGTCTTGATATTCACCATGTGAAAGCTATTGCATCGTTAAAAATATAATTGTTTGAAGTTCTCTACAAAGTTTTATCTTAGAAATATTCTGAGATAATACCATGTTGTTATGCTATTCTTGATGACTCATGTATTGATACATTTATTTGGCAGCAAAAAGAGCAAAACACAACCAAAGAGATTGATAGAGCTATAATCTGGAAAGTTGGTCATAAACAGCGCAAAGGAAAGAAACCACATCCTGGTGTTGTAGAAGCTTTGGTAAGAAATCTTCTCATGTTACTTTGTTTTATTTGTGTGTGCTTGAAAAAGTCAAAAATATCTGATGTTTTACACGCTTACACAGGAAAAACTTGAAAAAGCTCGAGAAAAGTATCATGCTGATTGTGGATCATCCGTGACAGATGATATTCTTGCAAAGGCCTTTGGTGAGGACAAGAAAACTAAAGGGAGACTTAAAGGAATTGGTTTTGGAGCGACACGTAAAAAGGTTGTTGCGCAGTCCCACTATAAGATGATGATTAAAGAGTGTCGAGAATCCTATAAAGCATTGAGTGATCGAGTGGTGCAGCTAGAGGTGAGAATTTAACTTGTATTTTATTAGGTCTCCTTTTCTTGATAAACTCAAACTCGATAATGCCCCTCATACTTCTGTTTGGTCTTAATATAGGGAACAAAATCAAAATGTGTCTGCAATGGAGTCTTACCCTCTCACATGTTAAGTCCCAGCAACAATCATGAGGCTAGCACTAGCAGAAATGTTATCTGTAATGAAAGAGTCTCAACTGATACCACTCCAAGTCATGTCAGGAAACAAGATGAGGTTCAAGTGCCAAAGAGATTCCAAGTTTGCAAGTTGTTAAGCTGGTACAAGGAGGACGAGGTGGTTGCAGAGGCTGAAATTGCTGAAACAGATCCAAGTAAGCAGATACATGGAAAACCAATCGGTCTTGGAGCCTACACTGTATGTGTGAAGGTTTCTTATGTTGATGATGCTCTTGTCTACCAAGCTACTTCAGAAGTCATAACTGTTCATGATGCTGTTTCAAATTTTATCACATGGCCCAAAGATAGAATAATCTACCAATAGACTTCTTAATCTTCTGTGATCTTTTTGGAGACTTAACTTTTGGTAACAAACATATCACTGCCACTTTTTTGTATGTTTTGTGTATATCACATTGGTATGTGAATGCTTTAACTCTGGGTTTGGTTTAATTTGAATGAATCTTTCAGTTTAATCTAATTGTTTATTTACATTTCAGTTTAATCTAGTTGTTTCTTTACATTTCACAAATAGTAGTGACAAAAGTGAAATATATATTCTGAAATATGGGTTTGATCTTATTCACAAGTATTGTAAAAGATAGTCCTACTACACATAGTATAGTTGTATCAAGGTACTTCTACAATGCTAACAAGTGTACTAATTGTAACATTCACAATACTAATAAGTGTTGTGTTAACAATTTCTGCTACCCATGACAATAATTGTAAAACAAATGTTCTACAATGCTAACAAGTGTACTGACTGTAATATTCACAATACTAGTAAGTGTTGTGTTAACCATTTCTACTTCATACCATAATCATTGTAAAATGAAATCATGCAACATCAGCAGGTGTTGTTCAGAATAGTTATACAACTCAAGGAAGTGTAGTGAGAAGAGTATTCACAATACTAATAGACATCGTGAAAAGGTTTTCAACTACATAAACTAGATATAGTGAAACATTTACTTTACAACATAAGATCTTTGTTGTCCAAGATAGTTCTACAATTCATACAGGTGTTGTGCAAATATTATTCATAATACTGGTAATTGTTGTTGCATATGTTTCTACGATATGCAACTTATGTTGTCCACAATTGTTCTACAATACAAGCAAGAGTTGTGTTAGGTTATCAAAAAAATTGGAAGAGAATCACAATATTGGCAAACTATTGTTGAACCATGAATCACATCACTCTTTACAACACTTGTCATCCATTGTAGAAAAACTCGGACTTTCTACAATACCCCCGTTCCACAATGCATGAAATGGAGTTGTCGTAGGGGTACTGCAACTCTTATCTTGTGTCGTCAATGATGATTTTTCCCGTAGTGAATGTTTATGGAGTCAAAATATGATCCACATCCATACAACATAGATTCTTCGTTGAAGCAGTAAATCAAACACATCATCATATTAGGGGTAATTAAGAAAATATATTTTGGTGGAATTACCTTTTCCTGAATTAGTTGCCAACATGGATCCATCTGATTTTTGATTTCTCTATTTCGATTTCAATAACGATGATTGGATTTAAAACTAACCAGAGATAAATATTATTGAAACTAAATCAAGTGATTGATATTTTTTTCTGAAAAATATTTTTGTTGGAACTGTGTGCCTAAATATAAACTATTTCTATTAGTTCTGATATTATAGAAGTACGGGTACCCATGAATGATATACGCTATCTACTGTGTAAGTGACTAAGTTGTAGAATTTTTAAAAAGCTTAGATATAGTATCTAAGTTATAATATTCCTTAATGTATTATTACAAAAAAATTAAGTACGTACACTTAAGAATAAAATGATGAGCCGGGGCCGTAAGGCCCCGGTGATACCTAGTGACAACATAAATAGTATATAAAATAAAAGTTTATTATCAACGGAACCAGGCATGCATTAGTAACTAATTTCGTGATAAATCATCATTGCCAATTTTGACAAAATGAACAGGAGAATGTGGCAGAATATCCCACTATACCACATTTAAGTTTAACTAGTTTTTCTCTTGAAGCATATATTTTATTATAATGCGTTTAATTTACAACCTGTTGTGGGTATGTGGTACCCATAGAGTCTTGAAATAAAATATGACTGATAAAAGATGGGATTTCCTGGTCCCAGATTTTGGTTGAATAGTTTCCTGCTTGGATTTCATCCGCTGCATGGTTGGCTAATCCGTCCGCTGCTTGATTTCCTTCCCTGTAGTTGTGTTGTATAGCGACTTGTGGGATTTGCCTGAGTTTGCTTTTTATTTCTTCAATCATTCCTGCTATGTGCCAAGGTGGCGAGGAAGTTGATGTGATGAAACGCAGGAAGTTCTCTGAGTCCGTTTCAAAAAGGATTTTAGGCCATTGTCTCTCTGATGTTGTTCTTGAAGCCAATAGCAAGGCCCATGTTTCCGCAGTTAGTGTTCTCGTAATTCCCAGTGGTTGAGCCAAAGCTATTAAGGTTCGTGCATCAGAGTCTCTACAGACGAATTCAGCTCCTGCAAATCCCGGGTGGCCTCTGGTTGCTCCATCCCTGTTAATATTAATCCAATTGATATTCGGAGTGGACCAACTTACCGATATTGTTGCTATTCTTCTATCTGTTATCAGATGGTTGATTGTTGATGTATCTACCGGTATGATTGGTGGTGAGGCGTGCAGTGCCCAAAAACATTCTTGTTGTAGTTTTTGTGCCCATGCTACGATTTCTTCTGAGGTTGTTTGTTTTTGTTGGTAGATTATATCATTTATGGGTAGCCATAGGGTCCAGAATAGAAAACAGAAAGAGGAGGTTGTAGGATTTGATGATGGATGTTATAGGATTTGGGATATGGTTGTTTGTGGAGTTAAGGTGAAAGTCGGGGTAAGGTTGGAGTTTGGTGCATTTGAAAGTTGATTGAATAAGATGTTCCATGCAGAAACCGTCGTTGGACAATGAATTAAAAGGTGGCATGCTAATTCCGTATCAGTATTGTATCTTGGTCATATGTCTGAGTTGGTCAAATGGATTCGATGTAAGAGAGAGAAGGTTGGTAGTCCTTCATTGATGGTTTTCCACAAGAAAAACCGAATTCTTTGCGGACATGGTAAGGTTCATAAGAACTTGGAAGGTGGTAGAGGTGTGAGGGTCGGTTGACCATGGGTTAGACATTTGTATCCCGAAGATGTGGTGTAGTTTCCATATTTTGAGTGTGGCCAGATAATTTTATCCGGGGTATTGTTTTGGGGAAGGTGGATGTTGATTATTTTCTGAATTGTTGGATTGGGAATGGCGTTCAATTTTTCATGATTCCAGGAGTGTGAGATTGGGTCGATGATATCTGCTATCATTTGGTAGCAATGTGTTGGATTTAGATTGGGAGAGTGTAGGATCCAATTAGCCTCTATTAGAGTTGATTGACCATTTCCAATACGATGGAAAATTAAATTTTACATGGTAGTATAATTGATACGAGATGTCTCCATTGAGGACTGAGGAGGTGTAGATGGGAAAAACGATTTGCTGGTTTTTTAAGGAATAGAGGAGACGACCGTACGGAGGAGACTCCTCGAACCGAGCGAAATGTCAAACCTCACATAGATGCACCGCTGCAAATGGGGTGCTTTAGATTCGACAGATCAATCTGTAGTACTCCGGCCTAAATCAAGACAATGACCGTTCCAGAGTAAATTCGGTCACAAGAGAGGATGGGTTGATCTGTAGGAGGGAAGCTGGGAAATGTGTGGAATCAATGGTAATCAAAGATTGTGGGTGTGTGAATTCTGAATATGATAAGCTCTGAGTGATTGAAATTGCTCAATTGAGAGTAGTTGCTCAATTGATGAGTTGATGATCTCGTGTTGTCGATGAGACGTGAGATTGATGATACTGTTGATGTCGATGATTCAGTCATGAATCAAAGACTTATTTATATTGCTGGAATTTTAGACACCATGATTCCGTGAAGTATGACAGTTGATGGAATCAAGGAGTGGGGAAGTGGAGATCGTGTTTGAAACCAGTTGCTCAACGTGTGGAGACTTGGTCGATTTTCCGCCAACTACCTCGTGAATTCCTTCAACTGATTGCACGACTTGCTCACATTCCATCGTGTGTTTGAACACACGTGTCGTAGACCGCCAGACCAAAACCCTAAGTGATATCCCCCTAAAGTGACATGATTGACGGCTCGTGGTATGTTAGTCAATTGATGACTTCGTGGTTTGATGGGCCGATGAGTCCATGTAGTTGCTGAGTTGAACATGATGTTCTGAAACTCATGAGTTGAACATGTCATGAGACAAAGGTATAGTTCTTACAATGTCGTGAGAAAGTACTGCTCATTCGATGGATCGTTGAATATTGATTGTTGAACCAATATTCCTTGGTTTGAGAAAATATTTATCATCTGAGCAAGTGTTGCTCATGTGATGAATTGTTGAATATTTGATCGTCTGAGCATGTGTTGCTCATCTGATGGATTATTGGCAGTGTACCAAAAATATTAATTAGAATATTGGTCATTGAACCGAGCATAATTAATAAAATTAATGATCATGAGGTCTTCGTAAAATTATTAATGTTGGAATCTGGAATGATGATCCTTGAATTCAGAAACCCTAATTTGATCAATTGATGATCAATTCATGGTTCGTCAGAATTTCAACCATGGGACGAAGGAGGGAGTGACTACATCGTGGATCAACCATGTAGTGTCCATATGCTCGCGTGAGAAAATACAAAGAACTCCTGAAGAGTTGACGATTTTTTGGTGAAAGAATGATTAAATGCTAGTTTAATCATTTATTCGAAAATGCTCATCTGAGATTTAGGTGAGAAAACCTAATTAATTATGACGGAGTGAGGGACCGACCATGGGTCATGAAACCGACCCTGGGTAGTCACGTGACCGCCTGATGATCACTTCATGAAAATCCAAAGTGTTTGGAAGAGTCTTGGACCTAATACGTGCAATTGTGCAATATTAGGTCAAAACTGTGAAACTTGATGGGACCGGCTTCTGTAAGCCAAAGAGCCAATCTTGGTCGGTCAAGATAGCATGCTCGTGTCCCCAGGGCGTTCGTGTATCAGTTCTGAGAATTTTGATATTTTCTGACGTGCAGTTGAGCGTCCATTCGAGAAAATATGCCAAAATTAGGGTTTCGACGAAACTGAGGAAAACACCATGAGATGATGGAGAATAATTATAAAATAAAGGAATGAGGAGGCGTGGGACCGTGAAACCAAGGTATGGTCAGCCAGTCGTGACCACGGTCACGTGGTGCCTTTCCCTTAATTTTATAATATTTTTCATGATTTTATGAAAATATCATGGATTTAAAGAGTTTTGATGAATTTAGGGAGTTTCCATGAAGTAAAGGAGTTTTCATGAGATCAAGGAAGCAAAAATATTAAAATAATAAAAACAAGGGAGTGTGGGGCATGGCCAGCCGGATAGGGCCCGGTCCCACAAGTTTTCATAATTTTATATATATTTTTAATGTATTTTTCATGATTTGAGGGAAATTTTCCTAATTTGAGAGAAATACCATGAAATCAAGGAATTTGATAAATTCAAGGAAGATAAAATAAATAATAATAAAATAAAGGGGCGTGTGGGACCGGCTAGGGCATGGCCGGCCGGCTAGGGCCTGGTCCCACAAGTTTTTGATAATTTTATATTATATAATTTCCTAATTTTTGCAAAATACCATGAAATCAAGGAGTTTTTTCATGAAATCAGAGAAATAATAATAATAATAAAATAATGAGGAACCATAAGGTGTGGGGCCGGCCGGGACCAAGGCATGGCCGGTTGGCCAATGGTCATGGCCCACACTGTTTTTTCTTAATTTTATATTATTTTCATGGGTTTATGAAAACACCATGAAGCCGAGGAGTTTCTTCGAGACGAAAGAGATTTGATAAAACGAGAGAATTTCATCAAATCATGGAAAATAATAAAAATGCAGTAAAGATATAAAACAGGCGTGGGATTGACCACGACACGGTCGGCTGGTCGTGTCTCCGTGCTCCCAGCACCCTGGTCAATATTTTTAATTATTTATTCTTTTCTTCCCTATTTTGCATAGGTTCATCGTTTCGTTGTATTTTTAAATACTCGTTCGTGCGGTGACTGTTAGTGTATCGTCGTTGAATACACCTTCACCATTTGAATCAGGGCTTACTTAGAGGTAGCTCAGATGCCCAGTTGTTGATTATTTGTTACTAATTGTGGAATTCAGTGGAGAATAATTCACAAAACTAAGTAATAAGATGTTTATTATTAATTCATAGGATCAGCTGAGGATTCGACTACGAATTCAGAATAATAAAGTGAGCATTACCATTCCATGGGATCGTAGATTCGACCACAGAGTAATTAAGATTTATCTATTACCATTTATGAGACTAGGTATGGATTCGATTATGAAATCGGAGTAATGAGATAATATAGTTGTTTCATTGTTATTCTATGAGATCAAGCCGTGGATTCGATCATAGAATCAGAACAATTGTTTATTGCCATTCCATGGGACCAGTCGTGGATTCGACCATGGAATATGAGACATTGTTATTGTTATTCCATGGGACCAGTCGTGGATTCGACCATGGAATAGGAGCAATAATAGATTATTCTGGGAATTCAGTAGTGAATGTCACGACAGAATTAATCTTAATTAGGAATAATCAACTTTGTGGATCTATATTAGCAGAGCAAGCTGTCTAGGAGCATTAATTATCCAGATATGAGCTTGTCGGTAAGTCACATCCTTTATATAGTCAGGGTAAACTCTTTGTTTGTTCCTGAAGATGTTATCGCTCTATAGTAGCAGAGCAAGTTGTCTAGGAGTCGTCCATCTCGTGATGCTATATAGAAATAATCACTGAAAGTGTTCAGTATTCATGAGATATGCCGTTTTCCAGTCGTGAGACTACATATCTACATGTACTCCGAGAGAAAGTACTCTCCGTTGAGAATTCGATGAGAGACCCATGTCTCAATACTCACGTCTGATTGCTGGATCAGAGCTTCGTATAATTATGAGTTTACGATTTTAGCCCTTGTCGAAAATCCAGCATCTACAATACTATATAGAAATAATCACTGAAAGTGTTCAGTATTCATGAGATATGTCGTTGTCCGGCCGTGAGACTACATATCTACATGTACTCTGAGAGAAAGTACTCTCCGTTGAGAATTCATGAGAGACCAGTGCCTCGATACTCACGTCTGATTGCTGGATCAGAGGCTAGTATAATCACGAGTTTACAATTTTAGACCTTGTTGAAAATCCACCATCTACATTAAGTCCCCTTCTTACTGAGGAAAGCCATGTTCCTTAGTCAGCATTAAATGGTGATTTTCTGGCCATAAATTATACAAGTAATTGAACTTAGTCGTAAGTTAGGACATTACCGAATTTCGAGAATATGAGCAAACCATGACTTGATGAAGGCTTCAGTGTCATGATTAGAGCATCATTTGATGAGCATAAAATGGTGTAAACCGCTGGTTTGGACGATGGAACCTTGGTCTTTAGGATTTGCGGGTCGGGCCCAATAAGGAAATCCTTAGAAAATTAGGTTTTGGAAATAAAAAATTGTATAAAAAGAATTAATCCTCTTTTTTTTTTTAAATTTTTTTTTTCACGTCCAGCTCTCCATCACCTCTCCTCCTTCACGCCAGCAGCTTGAAGTTCCGCCGCCACCTGATCGCCGCCGTCGTCACCGCCAGTCGCCGTTGCCGCCGGCCAACTTCCGGCCGACCAGGTGCCTGCGTTTTTTTTTTGATGTTTGCTGATGTTGTGACCTTCATGAGTTGTTCATGTTTTGATCATGATGAAACCATATACATGTGTGTATATATTGGTATGAGTTTTATGAAAACCCTCATTTTTGAAAACGTATGTTCGTTCGATCGTTAGTTTTGAAAACTAACTATAATCCCTGATTTAGGAGAGATTTTTTTTTTAAATGTATGAACTTAGGTCCAGTGATAAAACTTAGTGTATGAGATTTCATGTGTACCACGATTTTATCATAAAAGGAGTAAATTTTCACGAAATAACCATTCGTTTTAAAGGCAAATGACGACGACTCGAAGGGAAATTCATATGATGATTTTTTGTCCAGTGATAAAATTTTGCTTATGAGCTTTCATGTAAATAAAAAACTTTATATTTTCTCAACTAGTTGTTAAAGATATTTTAATTAACCAAAATGCCATTTTACCTAGGTTTATCACGTCATTATGACATAGTGGGTAAGGATAGATTCCAATTAGACTAGGGTACGTGTTAGATTAAAGCTTTCAGGGACCTGATTTGCTTGACCTGGCTTCACCTGATTTGTTTGACATTAGTTGATTAATTAGTTGTTGGTCAGGACTCAGGGACCAGGGTATTGAGATATGGCATAATGTCTGAGCCAAACCATGCTGCATTTCAGGATATGGCCCATTTGTTAACTAATTAAAATTAAATAATATACATAATTGTGCAGGGACCTATTATGTTTGACCATTTTTGGGGAATTATACGGATTCGGGGTACATGTAGTAGTTCGGAACGGCATACGTACGGGAATTATACGGATTCAGATAGATCATATTCGGTCAAAAATCCGGTCAACGGTTCGTTGTTCGGACAGTAGTTCGGAACGGCATACGTACGTGCATATTCATTTTATAAATGTGAGTTCGGCACTTAAAATTCGGCTAACATATATGATAAATTGATAAGTATTATGACCTTATTACGAGACTAATTTTATTTGTATATGATTTATAAGATGGAAAAAAACATTTTAGCATGATTATTTAACAAGAAGTAAACAATTTAATCGCATAAATGTATTATAAAACTTATAGACTTTTAAACAAAAATCAACACATAAAACAATGGTTAAACAACTACCAGTAATTGTATTTAAATATAAAGTATATACGAAATCAAACAAAAACCAATCAACAGAACTCTGGTGAGAGAGTTACCTATGGGAGTTCTAGTTCGGAAATATCATTCGGATACGGTCAGTGCGGATACGTTCGCGAATCATTCGTGAGGTCCATATAATCCGGGAACTAGGTTCGGAGTTCAAATAGTTCGTAAGTATCATTCGGATTCGGTCAGTTCAGATAGGTTCGCAAATCATTCAGGAATGATTCGGAGAATTACTAACTAGGGGTTGGGTTAACCCACCCAACCCATGCCCAACCCGATCGTTAGGAGAACATGGGCAATGTATTTCAAAACTTTGGTCAAGCTTGGTCATAAATTTTATAAACCCGAGTTAAATTTGGGCAAGCATCGACACAAATGTTTCTAGCCCAAGCTACCCACCCAACCCGAAGAACAATGATATAGCTATATAAAACTATTTTGTAATTGACATTATTATCTATATAGAGTAATTTTAGATATTATCTTCAAATCTAATAATGAAAATATATATTATATTTATCTCATGAATCATGAGCCATTATTATCTATTTATAGTAAGCCTTCTAACCCGCCCAACCAACCCAAGTCCCACCGATAGGTCAGGTACTTGAGATATGGCATGATACATGAGCCAAACTTGTGAATCATGGTGAACCATAATGCTACAGTTATGGCCTTCAAATTAGGAAACCGCCTGGTTTTACTCTTAAAGATAACGTTGTGTGCAATTAAGAGATGAGACCGCTAATAATGATGTATTTTGAAAAATTGTGTCTTGACTCTTGACACTGATGAGGCGTGGTCTGCCAAGGGACAACAAGTTTAACCATGCACCATAAATGGACATTTATGGTTAATCTAACCACTCTATAAAATGATAAGAAACTGATATGCAATTACTCTTTAATCAATCAAAACAAAAAAAATAAAGAAAATTTGCAGAGAGAAGAAGATTAAGAGATGGATGAACCAAACCAACCTGATGTTGAAAATCAATCACCAGCATTAGAAAATGCAAAACAAGCAACTCATGCATTAACAAGTGAAGTGGCTGAGAGATTGATTTCTTATTTAGAACAAAAAATTCCAAATAAGAGGATTCAGGAAGAAGAAAATAGAAGAATTTGATAGGCAAAGGATTGAGAACGAAGAAGAGTACCAGTTTGGATCATAAAATATGAGACAAGATGTGCAAGGAGGAAGAGAGAAATGCAAGAAAGGCTAGAGAGATATGAACATCGTTGGATTAAGACAAAAAGTGCCACAGAAAGTGAAAGTGATGAGGAAGGTGGAGAAGCAGTAAAACTTGATGAGGATGATAACAGCAGTGAGGGATCTAATGATCCAGAAAAAGAGGCTAGAGAGAGACAAAGGCAGGAGAGAGATGATGCAGAAATGTATCTACTCTATTTGGCAGAGAAAGCTCAACCCAATATTTCGTACCATGTCTGAACCCCTAAACGTGGATTCATACGGTGAGGAGATACCAGGGATGGATGTAGATGGCAATCCTATTGCAGCAGAGGTTCAGGAAGAAGAAAATGAAGGATCAGAAGATGATGAGGATGGTGAAGATGATGAGGATGGGGGTTATAGTCCTGCAGCTTCTACCAGCACTGATAGTGGCGTAGACTTCTCCTATGAAGAAAAGGGATTTAACACCGACGATGACGATGATCAGTGGTGATCATCTGAAGAGCATTGGGAAAATCTTTTGAGGAAAATTTAGGAGGATTGCATTCCTTGAAGTCTTCAGATCATCTTCGTGAAAATTCACAAAGATTTTCCTAACGCTTGTAGTTGCTGGTGCTGTTGGAACTGAAGGAGAGGTCTAGTCTTCTATAATACATGATATATCTTCTAATGCATGGTAAGTGTTTTTTTTTTTTTTTTT
>NC_039362.1:9798028-9811147 GCF_003573695.1 Papaver somniferum
CGGCACAAGGTTTGATCTTGTAAAGGTGTTTTTTTGGTGTTGACAAAGATCAAACTCGGTAGTAGTGGTGGTAGATATTTTGCTGGTACTTGTTATGGAGGTTATGGGAATTTTGCTTATCGGACGACATCGGAGTTGGTTGTTCAGGTGTAAGTCGAACTGGAATCGGTAGTGTGTCTAGTTCTTTTGCTTATGGTTTGATTGTAAATGGAACTACTTAGTAATTAGTGGTCTGATCTGTAATGGTGATGGTGTTTGTAAATGTGGTTAATGAAATTGCAATTGTCTTTTTTCGGTGTCTCTTTATGATTTCAACCGTGGTATGTTGAAACAAAATAAGCATTATTCTCTATCCAGTCTAATTCACTTGATGGAGAGGCATATACACACCTAGTCTGAATCTACAGTATGAGATGTTCATAATCACCAAAAGATGTTCATAATCTTAAATCACCTATAGTCTGAATCTACAATCTGAGATGTTCATAAATCATGCAATTGAGATGTTCATAATCACCAAAAGATTCTCAAATCAGGGTACAATTCACAGCAACATAAAAATAAACCTAAAATCTGAAACATAGAGATGTTCATACTTCATAATCACCATAATAATAAATTGTACCATTCAATAAATATACACAAGTGTGTTGATATTGTTTTGCTTATTAACCTATTTTGTTTGACCTATTATGTTTGACCATTTTTTTTATTTTAGTTGTTGGTCAGGGACTTGAGATATGGCATGAGACATGAGCCAAACCATGCTGCAGTTCAAGATATTGCAATACACCAGCGTCACAAAATGCCTGTCAACAGGTGCTGGCTCTATGAAAAACGCGTAAACCCTGGTAAACCGTGCATGATCAACAAGTGTTGGTGTCTATGAATTTTGCAAAAAATAAATTATGATTGTAGTAATAATGTGGTAGGAAAAGTTGCGCCTGAAATTCAATAAGGAAGGAGAATTTTGTTAAATAAGGAATGAAAAATTTTAATTTTAACAAGTGTACTATCTCATTGACATGAATGCATAACGTGTCAGCATATTTAGAGATATCTTTAGGGTTACGACAAGATTATAGGCGTCTAATTAGAACTGACAATCAATAGTCTAATCCTACAATCTTAAATGCAATATTTTTCTGCTCGGTCTCGCAAAATCCGCAAAATCGCACTTTCCATATATCACCTTGATTTTCGTATGTTATATTCATGGTAAACATAACCCACCCACTATATTTAGATTTGCATACTAGATATGTATAGGAAAAAAAACACTATATTTAGCTAGATTTGGATCCTAGAAATAAGAAATTATATACCTCGTTCATAAGTAAAAGAAAGAAGGAATTGAGAGGATGGGTTCTAATGAGAAATGTGTTGTTCCTACCAATGGTCTTAATAATGATCCTCCTCCTTCGAAGGGCTTTGCTTCATGGGATGGCTTTGTGAAAAGCATTGGTGATATACTAGAAGATTTTGTCGATGAAGAATGGGAGTTAGTTCATAATAAGAAAATGATCCATGTTGAAAATGATCCTCCTCCTAAGGGTTTTTCTTCTTGGGATGCATTTGAGAAAAGCTATGGTGAACATTTGGATAATGATTACAATGAATAAGAACATGGGAAGCCACCAAGACAAACAAATTTATGGCTGAGCACTCTGCATTGACTAAATTCAAGTTTTTTACATTATTTTTAGTATGCTAATTTTTTTAATGTGTAAGAACAATTATGTAGCAGTCCTAGGCCTACTGTTCAATTGTGCTCTCAATTCTATATTTTTTTTTTGGTAAAATTTGTCACAATTATGTAGCAGTCCTAGGCCTACTGTTCATTGCAATTTATGAAAAATTGGCTATTTTTTTCAACTCTGATACAAGACTCAATATACAGTCCCTATCATATTCATGATCCTATCACTTTAACAACAAAGCCACAACAAAATCATGGTTAACCCTGACATCCAAATCTCTACACCAAGCCCCCTTAAACACATTACTCGTTCATTCTGTTTTGTCAAAAGATTGATACTCCAACAGATGAACAATGGACAGAAATTAAACAATATATGCACTTGGAATCTATAGAAAATATTGCATCCGCAAATATTAAACATTCACAAAAACTATACTTCCAAGCAGCTTTACAAACAGACTAATTAAACATCAAAAAAAAAAAGATTACACTAATAACACAAAAACTAAAAAGATATTTAACTAAACAAAAGATGATGGATCAAGATGTGATTGAATACTATTCTTGTATAGCAGAACCATGAAAACAAAGGACTAGATCAGTTACAATTCCCTTCTTCTTCACTGCTGCTGTCGACAATCGTAACCACATCTTTGTATGGTCAATCATCATCGTCATCATAAACATCATCGTATTCATCTTCATCCTCAAGCGCTGGCCCAAACCAAAATAAGTGTTCTGGATCATCTAAATCATCATCCTCATCTTCATCATCATCATCCTCAAAATCATACTCATCATCCTCTTCATCGTCTTCCTCTTCTTCATCGTCCTCCTCTTCTTCATCGTCAACATCATCATAATCATCAACATCTCCAAAACAATGAACAACCTTGCAACTAAAATTAGCAACAATCTTTTTGTCTTCATCAAGAAGAAGAAATCGGAAGGAAGTTACTAGAAGAGCAGTCATTTTGTCTGGTTTGATACTAAAATTTTCAGTTTTTGATACTGAATCCCTAGTTTAGAGAGATACTTGGAAAAGAAAAAGCGGTACTGTCCAGTCTCTCTTCCTTGCTCGTGTTTTATACCGTGACACACGTTTTCACTTTACCTCTAGCTTAGCCACGTGCAAACTTGGCTAGTGAACAAGTATGCGGCTTTGGAAAATAAATAAAAAGCAATATAAAAAAATATTGGATGGAAAAATAAAATCAAGGAATTTATCTGGGTGGAGATGCTCCCCGTAAATTTAGATTTGGACGATAAATACTTGCTAAGAATCATGACATCGAAATATAAATTGGTTTACAAGCTCGTCCAAGAGTGACATCGGTAAAAATGGAAAATTACCATTAAGCAATTTGTCTCGGAGGAAATACTCCCTGGAAACTTAGATTTGGACGAAAAATTCTTGCTAAGATCATGACATGGAAATAAATAAAAATTGGTTTAGAAGCTCGTCCAACAGTGACATCGGTAAAAATGGAAAACTAACATCAATCAATTTATCTTGGTGGAGATACTCCGCGTAAACTTAGATTTGGACGATAATACTTGCTAAGATCGTGACATCGAAATATAAATTGGCTTACAAGCTCGTGTAAGAGTGACATTGGTAAAAATGGAAAATTACCATTAAGCAATTTGTCTCGGTGGAAATACTCCCCGGAAACTTAGATTTGGACGAAAAATTCTTGCTAAGATTGTGACATCGAAATAAATAATAATTGGTTTACAAGCTCCTCCAAGAGTGACATCGAGCCTTGTCGACGAAGCCAATCATAGTCGTTCATGAATTCATAATGCTAACCAATCAAATAAACTAGTTTCACCTGATAACCTAACATCCCCAAACATCCTTTCCAATATTATCGGCTGATCGGTCCGATACGACCAATAATGCGATATTATCGGATATTCATATGTATCGTTGATATATCATGTTTCGTCCAGATTAAAGGCACAAACATGATAAAATCCTACATTGTTGGCCAGTATTTTAAAAAATAAATACTGATCTCGGTTCTTTTAATACAGATTTAATTGTAAGAGCTAGCTAGAATTGCTTCTAAGAATATGAATTGGGATTTTAATCAATAAAATTGCACCAAAAAGCATTTATGATCTTCCAAGGCACTAGCTAGTACTATATATATTAATCATTTATTATTTTGCTTTTAAGAATATGTGAATTGGGAGTAAAATAGTGCAATGTAGTTGACTCAGTAGTAAAGAAAAGATACTCCCAATTTATATTTTTTAAATTTACTATTTTTGGTAACAAGATATAAAGCAGAGAAAGAAAACAACCTAACTATATGCTTGTCACACCTTTGACTACCTAAGTATCTTTTTCAGTCATCATTACACCTCAGTTTCTCATATTTCACTTCCACTAATATACGCAATCAGAATGAGTCCCTTATTTTTGTGCACATGCAAAACAACAAGATCTAGGTAGATGTTACGGTCCTGCAATAAATGGGCATGTGACAGTAGCCATAATGAGTATCTTGTGCGGACTTGTTGGGTACATGCAAAAGAAAAGATAAATCTCTTCAGTACTCCTCTTCTTCTGTTTTGCCAAATAATATAGAGAAGATTATTTTTTGTTTCTAAAATGTCTGTCACATTGGGTTGGCTTGACCCAAATTTGGCATTGGTGCCAAGATTCCCTGTGGTCCAGTCTTTCCATAAATTAATGATATATTTCTTCCATTTTGGTTTGTGCCTAAATTAAAATTAAAATATGATAACTGTCATAAAATTGAAAATTGGTTTAGAAGCATATTCCCGGCGGGTGACATCGGTAAAAATTAAAAATTACCATCAATCAATTTATCTTGGTGGAGATATTCCTCGTAAACTTAGATTTGGACGATAAATACTTGCTAAGATCGTGACATCGAAATATAAATTGGTTTACAAGATCGTCCATGAGCGACATCGGTAAAAAATGGAAAATTACCATCAATCAATTTATCTTGGTGGAAATACTCTCGGAAACTTAGATTTGGATGAGCCATATTCTCTAAGATCGTGACATCGAAATAAAATTTGGTTTAGCTGAATAAGCCATGTCCAAGAGTGACATTGGTAAAAAACTTGGATATCGAGTCTTGTCGACGAAGCTAATCATAGTCGTTCATGAATTCATAATTCTGACCAATTCATCGAATAAACTAGCTTCACCTGATAACCTAACATCCCCAAACATCCTTGCCAATATTATCGGCATATCGGTCCGATACGAACAATAATGTGATATTATCGGATATTCATATATATGTATCGCTTACATTTCATGTTTCGTCCAGATTAAAGGCACAGACATGATAAAATCCTATATTACCGACCAGTATTTTAAAAAATAAATATTGGTCTCGGTTATTTTAATACAAATTTAATTGCGAATTATGAGTTATGAATTGGGATTTTAATCAAAAAAAATTGCACCAAAAAAGCATTTATGATCTTCCAAGGCACTAGCTAGTACTATATTAATAATTTATTATTTTGCTTCTAAGAATATGTGAACTGTGAATAAAATAGTGTAATGCGGTTGACTCAGTAGTAAAGAATAGATAGTACTCGATCCAAGTCACTATTAACAAAACAATTAGCTAGTACTCCAATAATAAGTACTCCAGTTTGCAGTGGTATTTTTTGATCTTTGATCTTTTCTACTTTAACAATCTGTGTAGAATATTCTAGTGGGACCCTGTCCTAAATACCAGCCCATCACTAAATACTAGGATTATATATATGGAACATTCCTATGATTGATTTTTGGCTTTGAGGGGTACATTCATATGGTAGTTGTACTTTGGGACTTCTTGTTATGTGTGACTGAAAGAGAAGTATTACAACAAGAGACTGTATTGTATTCCCAAGGTCTGATAACTTTTGGTCTTATCAAAAACAATAAAAAGTTGGTATAGCCTTCTCACACTTATTTTTTTAATTTACTTTTTTTGGTAACAAGATATAAAGCAGAGAAAGAAAACAACCTAAGTATATGCTTCTCACACCTTTGACTACCTAAACAAGTACTCCTCTTCAATTTATTCTTAAATGAAGCAATATCTTTGATCAGAGCAATGAAGCCTTTTTTTTCTTTTTTTTTTTAATTTATTAATTTTTCAGTATAATATTTTCCTTTTTTTTTTTGAATTTATAACATTTTAATTTTGGTATCTTATCACACCTTCTGGAGTTTATTCTCTCCTTCAAAAGCAGTATTCTGTCAATCACAACGTTACTGCTTTTTTCAATCATCATTACTCAGTTTCTCATTTTTGTTAATCATCACAATGAGTCCCTTATTTTTTATGCGCATGCAAAAGAATAAGATGTGGGTAGCCATAATGAATATCTTGTGCGGTTGGATACATGCAAAAGAAAAGATAGATCTCTTCAGTACTCCTCTTCTTCTAATTTTTTGTGTGCATGCAAAAGAAGAAGATCTAGGTAGCCATAATGAGTATCTTGTGCGTCCTTGTTGGGTACATGCAAAAGAAAATATGGATGTCTTCGGTACTCCTCTTCTTCTGTTTTTCCAAATAATATGGAAAAGATTAGTTTTATTTCTATAATGTCTGTCACATTGGGTTGGCTTGACCCAAATTTGGCATTGGTGGCAAGATCCCTTGTGGTCCAGTCTTTCCATAAATTAATGCTATATTTCTTTCATTTTGGTTGTGCCTAAATTAAAATCTGATAACTTTCATAAGGGATTATGTTTATATAAGGTATATTATGGAAAACTGAGTTGACTCGACGAGTTAAGATAATGAAAATTGATTGATTAACAAACAAATATCAAGCAAAGAATTTGAACATGAGCATATATTAAAGAACCAATATTTTTATATTATTCATTCTAAAACTAAACGAAGCAAAATAATACCAACATCCTCAATATTAAAAAAACAAAAACTACATTATTTGAAAGTTTCTTTGATAGTCTGCTCAACTAAAACCATCGCATCTGGTACTCGTGTTGCAGGGTTAGCAGGCTGTGCTGGAACTTCAAGTACCTTTTCTTCTAGAGGTGCCTCCCTGGGTATATCTGGTGTACCAGACACAGTTTCACCAACATGCTCATTCGAAGGAATGGGAACATGGACACTATCCATTTCAACAGAAGCAGAAGCAGGAAGAGTAAGATTGTCAACATGAGCTTGAACTTCAGCTAACAGGGGCATGCCAGGAACCTTACATACGCCATCAATAGTTATGGTGATCCTTAGCTTTCTAGGGATAGCCATTACTATCCTTGGAATTGTTTTAATGCTCTCGGTATTGTTCTTATTGGAACTCATTTTCTTCGTCTAATATATAAATCTATCTTTTATGCTAGTGTGGTTTGTACGACCTCTTTAATCAATAGTATATATATATGTATGTATTAGAAAAAACCCTAATTTTTTTTTAGGTTAGGATCACTATCTCCAATTAACTAATTTAGTTGTATTCCGCATATCACTCTCAAATAAACAAAATAACAGTTTCCATATTGATAAATATATTCTCATATACGCGTACGACACCACATTAATTTTAGTATATAGTATGATTTATCTAAATACGGAAAAATAGCACGAAAAAATTGCGTAAACACAACCATGTTGATTGAGTACATGGAGTATATGCTTTATCTTACAGTAGATTATAATCATGTACTCTTCGCTAATGTGCATGCCTTGGCTACACTCTTGCCAAATATGTAGGTATCTGAAGTATCTCTCTCCATGATTCTCCATGCCTAATCTTCTCTGAACAAATTTATATTTTTGATGTAATTCCCTCGGTAATTCACACATACTCAAAGCCATGCGCAACAATTTCGTCCAGCCAAGCGCTATAACCATGCCCAAATTCTCTTTTGGCTTTCATATATTGGTCAACACCATAAATTACAGCTATGATTGGCAATAACAATATATATTGTGGTTATTTTTTTTCTTCAAAAGATTAATGTACTATGGTCATAACCCTAATTTCTTGTCTTCAAAAGATTAATATACTATCGTCATAACCCTAATTTTTATATTTGCAATGGACACATAAATAGAATGTTGATAAACTAGAATAAATCTCACACAAACACGTGAAAATATCCGTTTCTTTTTTGGATAATGAATTTTTAAATAAGGTATGCTGATTAAGGATGCGACCATTGGCCAAACGGTGTAATGGTTCGCACCCCTTCGTATTACGCTTCACATTAACCGAATAGATTTTGAAACACCAAAAGACGTGAAAATTCCAACAGGTGTGTTGTGTGGGACACATATTGCATCCATTGGATGTCTATATAAGCATTCAACAAAAACGAAATCCTAAATACTTCTACATTAAAATAAAAAATTCACCAGTAATAGTAATGGAAATGTTGCCGGATTTAACTCCCGAGATACTACACCTCCTCCCAAGTACATAAGGTATTTTGGCAAGCAAATGTGTATGTAAAGAGTGGATTTTTTTCCCTGCAGACAAAAGAATTGGACTCCTTTTCGGTTTCACTCAAAAAGTGATAGAAGAAAAAGTTACGCAACTCTTCTACAGAGAAAAAATTGAGGAGGAAGATTACTACACGATGATGGGAGATTTCTATCAGATGTTATTTGGAAACAGCGGTACCTGGAATATTATCCGATCCTATGATGAAAACATGTCACACCCAATCGTTGGATCTTGTAATGGTCTGGTATGTTTTTATGTTTCACACCACAGCATACAAGATCCTATCAACATTATGAATCCAACAACGGGTGAGCACCTCCATCTGCCACAAATATGCGATCCAACACCAACGCCACAAATTAGTTGGGATCCACGATTCGTCGTAGGGGGTTTCGGCTATTGTGATCATATCGGTGAATATAAAGTAGTTTGAATTCAAGTGGACGTACACACTCTAGGCGACAACAGGGGATGGAGGAACATCGGAGATTTTCCTTTTACTTTTTGGGATTCAGGTGTGTACGCACATGGTTGTATTTTTTGGATAAATCATTATTTTTATGACAATATTCAGATAGTATCTTTCAATTTGGACAATGAGACATTCCAGACACATTCGCCACCCCCGCATCATATTTATGAGAATGGTGGTTTCAGTACTCCAAAACTTGGAATGGTCTTGTATGGAGTTCGCCTTTTATTTTACAACATTCACGATATTTATGATTTCCGGATTGATTTTTGGGCACCCATTTCCGATAATGATATTCATGCACGGACACCCGGTGTAGAATGGAATTGGGAACTTAAGAGGAGCATTGTCTTGGAAGAGCATTCAAATCTATGGTGGCTGCCTTATAAGCTTATAGCCCTGGGAACGAAAACGACATCATATTGCAAAAAAAAACAGTATTTAGCGCGTTATAATGAACTCACCAGAACTTTGACAGAAATTGCGGAGATAAGGTGGGTAAAGGTTAGAGTTATTCCTCACATGAGAAGTGCCGTCTCGTTGAGGAGTTTTGGAGGACAATCGGAAACATGTACTGACGATGTCCATGCCACAAACATATTCCGAGTGTAGTATTTTTGTTTTTGTTTTGATCAGAGTAATGTAGTTTGGTGTTCAATATATATATGTTTTTAATAATACTATTTCTCATCTTTGATTTTTTTTCGTATCATGTCTGGACTAAAAGTTGTTTTTGAAATCTGAAGAATCAGACTTGGTGTTATTTTTGGTAATAATGGTTGGTATTTTATTTAATGGATTTAATGCTTTCAAACATATTCCCGACGAATTTAGAGGGGGATTTTCTTTTATGGTGGTCAATTTGGTATAGAGGGAGGCATTTCTGTATTCCAGTTGTATTTATGGTTATAAATTTTGTGAATCTATAGGGAGACTTTTATGTGTTCATTATAATAAAATCCGAGAGGGGAAAAGAAAAATGTAAAAAGAAGTGAGAATTTGAGATGAAAAGGGTATAACTGATTGATAGACAAATCAATAATGATATTCTTGAAAATGCACACGAATGAAAAAGATTTTGTAACTGATGGGGATTTGAGAAGTCGAAAAAAAATGTTGATTATGTAACTAATCGGGATTCTTTTTATAGACGAATTATTGATTTGAAGTTGGTGTTTGACACCAAAACCCAAAACCAGAACATAAATGGGAAAAACGAGAGATACATAAATTATGGTACCATTAGCCATATTTGTAGTGATAAATTCACGTTTTGTATTTTATGGATAGTTTTTGTTTTATATTATCAACCAATGTCGTTGTAAATATTAAGATGTTGTAGTGACGAGTATTCTAGTTCCAGGAGGTCAGCATTAGTGAATTGGTGCATAAGTAGTTGTAATGAGAATCACAGCTGGTTTCTGCAATTCAAATGAAAGACAGGAAGACCCCTTCCCCTTGATGGACTCTATTCTTATAGAATCCATGTAATTTCAGCAATCGTTTGTGATTTCGATACAATGTCAAATTTTTGTAATAAAATTAGGCGTGATTTTTCCAAGTAGCCATTTGTTTTCAACACAATACTTGTCATAAATTGAGTTTAACAATGCAACCAACAACTCCAACACCATTCAATCATACACAAGAAAACAGTCATTAAACAATAAAATTAATCAATTAGACAGACATTAATTAAGCAACTCTAACACCATTCAGTCATTAGCATTACAAAAAACATGAAAATAAATCCTAAATCCAAAAACAAATCAAGATTCAGTCGTCAACAGTCCACAATTTCCCATTAGACACTCTTAATTCCAATTTTTCTCTGTACTTTGCTGATACTTATTTATTCAAAATAGTAACTTGTGTAACCATTTGCAATTAAAATATGTATCATCATTTCCATTAAAGCAACTTAACCCAAAAAATCCAACAGCTATAATAAAATTGGAATTGGTAGAGTCTCACCTACTGCCAGCCATCACTCGGAGTCGTAATCCGACCTTTCCCTCTCTGATCCCATATCAGTTTCAGAATCATCACTATGTTGAGTATGACCTCATTTTCATGTGGTGTTCGTGATAGGTACGCCTGATACTCATCCTCTATACTGATTTCAGCCTCAGGGTGGTCTGTATAATCCTTATATCTTCCTGCATAAATTTATGCTCTTCTATCCCTAATCCTTCTCATTAACAACACATCTTGTCTCCTTTCCTTTTACTGCAACAACTGCAAAAATTCTTCTGGGTATTCTTCATCTTTTACTTTCTCTTTGGTTCTCTTTTTCTTCTCTTCATTTTCCGCCTCATATACTGAGTTTGCATGATAAAACTCATTCCACAACAGATCCATATCACCATCTTGGTTATTGTTCTGCAAACCTACTTCTTCCTCTTCTCTCATATTCCTTACCTCTTCTTTCTTCTTATTTTTATTCAATCTTATTGCTTTGCATATATAGTCCTTAGATTTCTCTAGTTGCTCCAAATCCATTTCAAATACTACTAATTTGAACCTCATCATCACTTCCTTTCTCTTCAAGCACTCCTCCTTATCAACTTCTTCCTCTGTCGTTGGGGTCTTGCCTTTTAATGGTTTGGAACCACTCTTTTTTTTTCTTCTTCTATTCTCTTGGCTAAATTTTCTCTCTGGAAAATGAATATAATTCTAATTCCTCTTTCACATTTATTATGTTTTTTTTTCCTGAGACCTATTCCCAAGAGACGCATGTAGCTGTTGAATTCAAAGAAATAATAACACCCCGGTTGAATTCAAAGAAATAATAACACCCTACTAAAATGTCATGTCTTTTCATACCTACTTCATAACGTAATGGTTATCCTTTAGATTTTGTTTCCTTTTATATAAAAATTCAGTTATAGGTTTAAGCTATAACCGCTTATTAGATAAAACGGGAAAATATGCTTTACTTGCCTGCTCATTAAGGACGCGACCTTTCAAAGATAAAACATGCAAATATGCGTTACTTGTCTACTTATTAAAGACGCGACCTTTCAAATAATGGATGCTCATCAAGGACGCAACCATTCGCCAACAGGTGTATTAGATGTCTATATAAGCATTACTCGTATCTGCTTGTAGCAGTCTACAATATTAAGAAAATCTTAAATGCTTTAAAAAAATTTTTTTGATAATCTTTCGTCAGTATAATAGTGATGAATATGTTGTCGGAATTAACTCCCGAGATACTACAGCACCTCCAAACTGCAGAAAGCATTTTAGCAAGGAAATGTGTTTCCAAAGAGTGGAATACTATCCTCGGGGACAAAAGAATTGGACTCCTTTTTGGTGTCACACCAAGAATAGGGAAATAAGTTACTCAACGCTTTTATAAAGAGGAAGATTTCAACCCGATCATAACAGCCAACAATCACGATGCCCCGAATGATGGAATCCATGAAGATTTGACTAAGTTGCACCCAATAGTTGGATCTTGCAATGGTCTGGTCTGTTTTTATGTTTCACACCACGACATACAAGATCCTGTATATGTTATGAATCCATAAACTTGTGAGAACCTACATATTCCACAACTATGCATCCCAATTATTGCACGAGATCAAGTACTTTCTTTGTATCCTACAATTGGGGGTTTCGGATACTGTCAACGTACCGATGAGTACAAGGTAGTTCGAATTCACATGGATGGTAAAGTTCAAATACACACTCTAGGAGACAAGAAGGGATGGAGGAACATAGCATGAGAGATTCGTTATATTTTTCGCAGTTCAGGTGTGTACGCACATGGTTGTATTTTTTGGAAGGATTGTTGTCAGTGGGATAATGGCATAGTTTCTTTCAATTTGGACACCGAGACATTTCATCAACATTCGAGACCCCAACATCATATTCCTAGGAGTGAATTCCCATAAGTTGGGATGGTTAT
Source organism: Papaver somniferum (assembly GCF_003573695.1). Lineage (NCBI taxonomy): Eukaryota > Viridiplantae > Streptophyta > Magnoliopsida > Ranunculales > Papaveraceae > Papaver > Papaver somniferum. The sequence goes on from NC_039362.1 coordinate 9,810,590, forward strand.
GTTCGGAGTTCGCCTTTTATTTTACTACATCCATGAGGTATGTGATGAGGGGATTAATCAGCCCCGGATAGATTTTTGGGCACCCATTTCTAAAAAAAAATATTCATACATGGGCACCTGGTGGGGAATGGAATTGGAATCATAAGATAAGCATTTTCTTGGAAAAGGATGAGGATGAAGGGTGGCCGACCTATTACCCGATAGCTTTTGGAAAAAACAAGGACCTCCTATTGTGGCAGAATGGGCGTTTATTGCGTTACAATGCACTCACCAGAACTTGGACGGAAATTTGGGGGACACAATTGTGGGAAACAAGCAAGGTTGCAATTATTCCTCATATGAGGAGCACTGTCTCGTTGAAGAATTTTGGTGGACAATCGGAAACATGTACTCATGATGTCCATGCCACTAACACATTCCTTGGGTTATCTATGTAGATTTTTTTTTTCTTGTAGTTGTGTTGTTTTTTATTTTATTTTTTGTTTTTGGTATTTGTATTTTTTTCTATGTACAATCTATTCCTTGGGTATGTAGCTTTTTTTTTCTTGTAGTTGTTTT
>NC_039362.1:9811396-9847395 GCF_003573695.1 Papaver somniferum
TTTTCCTTTTTTGATGTTTGGATTATTTTCTATGTTCAAATGTACAAATTAGTTTGGGTCATTGTTTAACTAGCCAACCTTTGGTTTTTTTCCTTTTTTTGCGTTACATCTATGGTTCAGCTGTCCGGGCCACCCCAACCCACCTAGGTAATTAGTCGAAAAGTAGAAAATTTGGGTATTTCCTAAGAGATCATGATTTATTTTAGTTTGTTATGTTTGGATTGTATATATTAGATTAAAAAGGAAATTAGATAAACATGAAAATATTCATTCCATATCTCATTATACTTCTACAATATCTCATTTTTTAGTAATATGGAAATTGAAATATTCGGTGTAAATACCAAAGAATCGTGACTTAAGATAATGATGGAAAACCTAAAAAAATTAGAGTTTTCAAATTACACCAGAAAAAAACTAACATAGAGTATTAAGAGGGATTGTTGATATGAAATTGACGAGAGGATCCAAAAACGTCCTAGACTGATGCGACCACTCGCCAACAGGTATATTGGATGTCTATATATATATAAGCTTTATACTCGTATTTGCTTGTAGTATTCACAATAAGAAAATCCTAAAAGCTTGTAATTTTTTTTTATAATCATTCATCAGTATAATAGTGATGGATATGTTGCCGGAATTAACTACCGAGATACTTCAGCGCATCCAAGCTGCAGAAAGCGTCTTAGCAAGCAAATGTGTATGCAAAGAATGGAATACTATCCTTGGAGACAAAATAATTGGATTCCTTTTTGGTGTCACACCAATAATGGGGAAAGATAAAGTTACCCAACTCTTTTATAAAGAGGAAGATTTCAGCCGGTTCGTAACAGACAACAATTACGACGCCCCAAATGATGGAACCCATGATGATTGGACTATGTTGCACCCAATAGTTGGATCTTGCAATGGTATGGTATGTTTTTATGTTTCACACCACGGCATACAAGATCCTATTTATATTATGAATCCAGAAACTGGTGAGCACCTCCATCTTCCACAATTATGCATCCCAATTGCACCGGATCCAGTACATTCGTGGTATCCACGATACAACGTAATTGGGGGTTTCGGATACTGTCAACGTACCAATGAGTACAAGGTAGTTCGAATTCACATGGATGGTAAAGTTCAAATACACACTCTAGGATACAAGAGGGGATGAAGGAACATAGCAGGGGAGATTCCTTATACTTTTCGGAGTTCGGGTGTAGATGCACATGGTTGTATTTTTTGGAATGATTGTTGTCAGCAGGATACTGGCATAATATCTTTCAATTTGGACAGTGAGACGTTCCATCAATATTCGCCACCCCCGCATCATATTCCTCGGAGTGAATTTTGGATTAGTACTTACCCATCATTTGGGATGGTCATGTTCGGAGTCCGCATTTTATTTTACTACATCCATGAGGGGATTGATCGACCCCGGATAGATTTCTGGGCTCCCATTTCCGAAGAAAATATTCATACATGGGAACGTGGCGGGGAATGGAATTGGAATTATAAGATAAGCATTATCTTTAAAGAGGATGAATGGCCGACTTATAACCCGATAGCCTTTGAAAATAACAAGGACCTCATATTTTGGGAGAATAGGCGTTTATTGCGTTACAATACACTCACCAGAACTTGGACGGAAATTTGGGGGACACTACCGTGGGAAACAATGGTTGCAATTATTCCTCACATGAGGAGCGCTGTATCGTTGAAGAATTTTGGTGGACAATTGGAAACGTGTACTCATGATGTCCATGCCACTAACACGTTCCTTGGCTTATCTATGTAGATTTTTTTCTTGTAATTGTGTGTTTTTTTTTTTTTGGTATTTGGATTTTTTTCTATGCTGAAATGTACAATTTATTCCTTGGGTTATCTATGTTGCTTTTTTTTCTTGTAGTTGTGTTGTTTTTTTTTTGGGTGTTTGGATTTTTTCTATTTTGAAATGTTCAATTTCGTGTATCAACATGATAGTGTTGCCGCTAAATGTTGAGTCATTGTTAAACTATCCAACCTTTGGTTTTTTCCTTTTTTTGCCTTACACCTATGGTCCAGACGGCCTGGCCACCCAAGCGACCTAGGTAATTAGTTGAAAAGCAGAAAAATTATTTGTGTATTTCATAAGAAATCGTAATTAGATAAATATGAAAATATTCATTACATATCTCATGAGATCGTGTATTAAATTAAAAATGAAATTAGATAAATATGAAAATATTCATTCCATATCTCATGATTTAGTTTAGTTTGTTATGTTCGTAATGTATATTAGATTAAAAAGGAAATTAGATAAACACGCAAATATTCATTCCATATCTCATTATATTGCTACAATATTCAGTGTAAATACCAATGAATAGGTGATTTAATATAATGATGAAAAACCTAAAAAATTAGGGTTTTCCTTAGAAATATATATAAATTACACCAAGCATAGAAAAAATTAACATAGAGTATTAAGAAGAAAATGAGTTCTGCTAAGAAGGACTGTAGAGATGAAACTGACGAGAGGATCCAAAAATGTCCTTGAATGATGGCTGGTCCTCGTAAATTGAGGATTATCATTAGTGTGGACGAAGTAACTACTGTTCCTGGTGTTCCTATCGACGTTGTAATTAGTTATATTGTCACTAGTGTTGAGAATGATGATGTTCCTATTTATGATGATGTTATTCCTGGTGTTCTTATGGACGTTGTAATCACTAGTGTTGAGAATGTTGATGTTCCTGCTTATGCTGATGTTCCTACTGTGAATGATGATGTTCCTGCTTCTATTGTTGAAATTATTGATGAACATCCCGATGTTCCAGATATGCCAGAGAATCCAAAAGTTAACAAGAATGTGGAGCCTGATGAAGCAGAAAATGGCAAATCTGAGGATGACAAGGCGCCCAAGCCTGCTGGTTGGAGTGACCACGTTCACCTAAGCATTGCGAGAAGAACTGTTTGAAGATGGGGATGGTTCATTTGATATATTTTTTTTTGTTGATGATAGGGTTTGATTTATCGATTTATTTTTGTGGACGCTTTGAAAGTTGTTTTCATTTATTGTTTCGTTTGCCAATTTTGTCATTTAGAAGGTGATGTTTGGAATCATGAAATAAATCAGATAATTATTTACAAGTTCACAGACTTTACAAAATGCAATATACTCTTGCAAATTTTTATTTATTTATGAGGTGTTCATTCTTTTGGAAAAATAAATATAATTAGCTGAAAGAACGGAGGAAATGTAGAAAAATACAGTTGTTCCTCCCTGCAAACAATAAGAATCAATATATCACTTTAGGTAAGATCTTATTATCTCCTTGCCAACACTTTTAACAAAAATACGAGTTTGAACAAGTAAAGTGCTATTGAAAGTAAATTACTACTATACGACGATGTTAATGACAATGATCTCTACTTGGATTTGGATGATAATGAGGAACCAGACTAATCTGACAAAGAACCAGACTCATCTAACAAGTTCTTTGCTTTTTAAACAGGGTTTTTGCTGTGTGAACTTTTAGTTTACATATTTTTAAATATAAATCATTTCGTCTGACCATTTTGTTTTCAGTGGTGGTTGTATTTATTTTTTAAGTACTTCACTAGATGCAGGATTTTTATGCTGATAGATAGGTTGACATTTATGTGATGAATGATTCACGTTGAACTTTTATGTTTTCTGGAAATGATGAACATGAAAATGGATGGGTTTAGTTACTTTATCTTTAGTAGCTTACTGTAAGATTAGAATAATACGTTTCCTACATAGGTGCCGCTAATAATTCAAAATCATACGTTTCCTCCATAAACCAAGAACAATGCAGGAGACAACCTAGCTTAAAATTATTAAGGAAAATATTATTCGAAATATGGAAGTAATTTTTTTCTATAGCCTCTTCTCGAGTTGGTTAGAGATAGGAAACTAAATTTCGAAAATTTTGGGAAACAATTTTATCATAACTGTCTACAATATATTCTCTCATAAAATAAGGAAACTAACCATATTGGTTACATATCAAAAATTTGGAAATAAAAAAAAAAAAAAGAAAAACACCAAAAATCTTTTGTTTGGCGGGTGATGAAAATGAATTTTATTGGGCGGGTTGATTTCAGAAGGAAAATCAATTCCCGCCAGATGGTTTGGTTAAATTCCATAAAGAAAAAGAAAGATCAGTTCGATCTACTTTTTCAGTTTTTATTACTCGGTTAATTCTCTCTATGAAATCATAATTCTACTACTATCTGTAATCTTTACAAGGAACCTACCTCTTCAGACTCGATCGTTGTTGTTGGAGTTATTTAAACAACCCATTATCGAATGAATATTAAATTGATGTTAGATTTTTTGTTCTGTCTCATGGAATCAGATGTTAGATGTTATAGGTTTACTAGTTAAAGCATGATTATGGTTTTTATTCTATCACTTCTTATAGGTTTACTAGTTAAAGCATGAGTAGGGTTTTTATTCTATTACTATCTCTAATATTTACAAGCAATCTACCTCTTTAAACTCGATCTTTGTTGCTGGTAATATTTCTACAACCCTGAATGAATATTAAATTTATGTTTGATTTTTTGTTTGATCTCATGGAATCAGATGTTAGATCTTATAGGTTTATTAGTTAAAGCATGATTAGGGTTTTTATTCGGTTGTATCAAAGAACAAGTTAATGACAATCACGGGTTGTACGATGAGATGTGATTTCATTTTGTTACAACAATAATATTTTAGTCTTAAGTTACATGCATGAACTATTATAAGATTTAGTTAAGGATCTTTCTTTCATGTTACTTAGTTAGGCTTTACTAGTTAGTTAGGTTTTACAAAATAAAAAATAAATAAAAAACTTAACGATGCTATTTTTTTTCTAGGGTTTTTGTTATTGTTTGGGTTGGATCTTGATTAAGAGTTAATAACTCTACTTTGATCGACGATGTTGTGTCAATCATATTTATATACAAGGCTTCTCAAGATTTAATCTTTTGAGTCTCTGTTACTTGGCGAGCCTGTAACATCTGCATTTTAAGTTGCCACTTTTAATAATTAATACCATGTTGCTGATTGGCCAATTTGACCATATCTTCAAGCTAAAAATGGATAATCATTATCAGGTACTTTAGTGCTCTTGGCTTTTGTAACAAAAAGTTATATAAGACCGTTTAACCGGTACCTTTCGCTTTGCGGATAACACAATAATCATGAGGAGATTTTGTGTGTTGCAGTGATGTTTTTGCCTCAAATTACATGCATCAATGAGTTCATGTTTGTTTTCTTTTCATATAATAGAAAATAGGTGTAACACATGTTGCCTATCCTGTTAGGTTTATCTAATATTTTCCAAAATAAGCTCAAATTCCTGACTGAGATGCACGTACCTACACATCTTTTGTCATGGGAGAAGATGATGATTACGACCAATGGAGGGAATCAGATGATGAGGTGGATTCTGAAGAAGAAACGATGGATTTAAATGGGAGCCATGATGACATTGTACAATCAGATGACGATGATGGTGATGATATGGTCCACACTGCTAGATTTGAATAATTAACAGGTAATGTGCGAAACCTTGTACTTATTTGTTTCTACTTAAACATCACATGGTTTCATACGTTTCCTCGTGTGAATGGGGAAAAACGATTTGCTGGTTTTTACGGAATTGAAGAGTCGACCGTGTGGAGACTCCTTGAACCGAGCGAAATGTTAAACCTCACACAGACGCACTGCAAGAAGGGAGTGCTTTAAGTTCTAGAGATCAATCTGTAAGACCCCGGCCTAAAGCAAGAACAATGTTCGTTCCAGAGTCAATTCGGTCACAAGAGAGGATGGGTTGATCTGTAGGAGGGAAGCTGAGAAATGCGTGAGATCAATGGTGATCTGAGATTGTAGGTGCGTTGTGAATTCAGCGTGAAAATGCTCTGAATGATTGAATTTTGCTCAATTGAGAGTAATTTCTGTGAGTTCGTGTAGACGAAAGATTGTCTTTATGAACTTTGATGAAAAATTGCTCGTTTTGGCGAATGTTGTTCGATTGTTCGAAAAACCTCTGTCTTTTCAATCGGGATTCAGGGACATTTTATAATGCCGGAGTTGAAAACACCATGATCCCATGAAGTGTGACAGTTGCTGGAATCATAGAGTGGGAAGTGGGGAAATCGTGTTAAAACCAATTACTCATCGTGCGGAGACTTGGTTAAATTTCCACCCACTACTTTGCCGAATCTTCCAACTAATTACACGACTTGCTCACATTCTCGTCGTGGGTGAGCACACGTGTCGTGGACCGCCATACCAAAACCCTAGTTAATATCCCCTCATGTGACACGATTGAAATCTCGTGATTGTGGAGTCAGTTGCTGACTTTATGGGACGATGAGTCCATGTAGCGCTGAGTTGAACATGATTAGAAAATGTTTCGAAACTCATGAATTTAATGTGTCTGCTGAGACGAGGTATCATTATATCCTAAAACGAGCAAAACTGTGTTGCTAAATTGTTGAATATTGGTAGTTGAACCAATATTCTTTGATTTGAGCAAATATTGCTAGTCTGAGCGAATATTTCTAATTGAATAAATATTGTCGGTTCGTGCGAATATTTCTAGTTCGAGCAAATATTGTTCTTCTTTTGATGAATTGTTGGTAGTTGGACCAAATAAAATATTAATTTAAGTTACTACTGCTGGGTCGAGCAAAATAAATATGAATACCAATCATGGAATCAACATAAAATTATCAGAGTGTTCGAATCTGCACAAAATCACGTTTCTGCAGAGGTCTGTATTCAAAACCCTAATTTTACCGAAATGATGATTTATTGCAAATTAACACGGGACCGACTACATGGAATGACGAGTTCACCATATAACGCCCAGATGCTCGAATGAGCAAAAATTACCAAAGTCTCTTGAGGACCAGTTGGTGAAAGAATGATTAAATGCTGGTTTAATCATTTACTGAAATAATGCTCGTGTGAGCAACAAATCATAAAACCTGATGTAAAAAATATGAGGGGTCGACCAAGAGGTCATGAAACCGGCTCTTAATGGTCGTGGGACCAGTAGATGGTCGTTTGAGCGAACTTCCAATTGTATGGAAAGAGTTCAAACCTAATATGAGCAACTAAGCAAATTAGGTTAAAATCATTAAAACATGCGGGACCAGATTTTTGCAAGCCTCAGGGTCACCCTTGGTCGGTCAAGGGGATGTGCCCGTGTCACCATAGTGTTCGTGCTTCAGTCCTGAGAATTTTGATATTTTCTGATGCACGTTTGAGCAACATTTGGAGAAAATATGCAAAATCCATGGTTTTGCTGAAACCGGCAAAAATAAATGAGATGATGAGAATAATAAATAAACAAGGAATCACAAGGTGTGGGACCGGCCACGGCTAGGGCATGGACGGCCGGCTGACACGCGGTCCCAATGCTTTTCCCAGTTTTATGTGATTTTATGTATTTTTCTTTGATTTAAGGGAAATTCCATGAAACTGGAGAGTTTGGCGAAATTAGGGAACTTCCATGAGATGAGAGACATAAATTAAAATATAAAATAGGGAATGGGAGTGTGGGACCGGCAATGGTCGTGGCATGGCCGGACGACCAATGGACGCGGGCCCCAAGGAACTCTTCCCAATTTTATGTAATTTTGATGATTTTAGATAATTTTTCATAAAATCAAAGGGATTTGTTGAAAACCAAGATATTTTGTTGAAATCAGGAAACCAAACACCAAATAATAATAAAATAATAGGCATGTGGGACCGGCTAGGGCATGTCCGGCCGGCTAGAGCCCGATCCCACAAGTTTTCCTATTTTTTTTAATATTTTCCATAATTTTAGAGAAAATACATGAAATTAGGTAATTTTAGGGAAAATTCATAAAATCAAGGAATTTTCATAATTTGAGAAGGAATAATAAAATAATGGGACGTGAGGTGTGGGACCGGCCACGTCCAAGGCATGACCGCCCGGCCGGCGGTCCCGCGACACCTTTTCCTAATTTTATTATTTTTTGATAAAATCATGTGATTTAGATAAAAATACATGAAATTAGGTAATTTTCATGATTTTAGGGAAAATTCATAAAATCAAGGAATTTTCATAATTTGAGAGAAATAATAAAATAATGGAGACGTGAGGTGTGGGACCGGCCACGGCCAAGACATGGCCGGCTGGTGCTCGGTCCCGCGACACCTTTCCCTAATTTTATTATTTTTTGATAAAATCATGTGATTTAGATAATTTCTTTGAAATAAAGGAAATTTGCTCGAACGAGAGGATTTTCATGAGATCTGAAAATAGTAAAAATATGGTAAAATATAAAATTGGGCGCGGGACTAGTCACGGCATGACTGGCCGGCTGGTGAGCCTAGTCCTCTGGCGCTTTTGTTTAATATTTTATTATTATTATTATTATTTTCCCTTCCTATTTTGCATAGGTTCCTCGTTCGTATTTTTGAAATGCTCGTTCGTGCATTCAAAATGTTGGTCTGTGCATTATCTGCTAATTACACTTGCACCATTTTTGTCAGGGCTTATTCGATGCTCGGATGCCTGTTCCGTTGAATATTTATTACTAACCTGTGGAATTCTGCTGGGAAGAACCACAGATTGAAGTAACGAAATATAACGAGGAATTGTAGAATATTGCTGAATATTCAGGCGATTAATTGACGACTCGTAGAATATTTCTGGATATTCAGACGATGGCTCGTAGAATATTTCTGGATATTCAGAAGATTTAAGATAATTCATTGCTGGCTCTATACTAGAAGATCTTCCTGTCTAGGAGCATTAATTATCTGAGGGTTGAGCAATATGAACTTGATGGAGTGTCATATTCCTCTTGCATAGTCGGGGAAAATCTGGTTACATCCCGAAGACGTTGTCGCGCTATACTAGCAGACGTGCTGTCTAGGAGCCGCCCAATCTTTCAATTCTATACAGTATGAGATGTGTCGTGGCCTCAACTGAGAGACTGCACATCTTCATCTTCTCTGAGAGACTTTCTCCATCTGAGGTGGCATGAGCTTTCATGCACAGAGACATGAGTCTCGATACTCATCCGATTGCCGGATCCGGAGTAATTACTAAAATTTCTCAGTATTCATGAGATGTGTCGTGGCCTCAGCTGAGAGACTACACATTTACACGTACTCTGAGACACAACCTTCTCAGTCAGAGATTTATGACATGAGCTTTCATGCTTTAATGAGAGACATGAGTCTCAATACTCATCTGGTTGCCGAATCTGGAGTATAGTTTTACAATTCTACCCTTTGTCGAAAATCCACCATCTAAATTATGTATTGATACTACATATTTTACTACTAGTTTACTAGTATACTATACTATAGTAGTATACTAGTATACTAGTTTAGTATAGTAAAGTAGTTACATAATTTACTAGTATACTAGTTTAGTATAGTAAAGTAGTTACATAATTACTAGTATAATAGTTTAGTATACTAAAGTAGTTACATAATTTACTAGTAGTATACTACATATTTTACTACTAGTACTAGTTACTATTAGTTTACTAGTATACTATACTATAGTAGTATACTAGTTTAGTATATTAAAGTAGTTACATAATTTACTAGTATACTATACTATGTATCACCGTATTGATAATACTAGTATGTAGTAACATACTACTAGTAACATTTACATGTGTTGATACTAATTAGACCTGGAAGGGTGTTTTAGGAATTTATAAAATACACTTTATAATCTCCACGAAGTTTTTGGACTAGAGAGTAAATAATCTAGTCCAAAAAAATGTTTTTCGACTAGAAAGTAAATCTTTTCCACGGGTGGACTAGCAGGGTACGGTTTTGTTGTCAGGAACCATTTGAAACATTTTGAAGGTATTGAATCTGGGGGTCCTAGGGTATCTACCAACTATATTTCTAAAATTATGGCTGCCATTTGTGCTATGCAATGGGCAGTCACTCATCAGAGGTGGAGAATCATTATTCATTCCGCCTCGAAAGATATTCTCTATGCTTTCATGAACAGGAGACTTCCTTGGATGTTTTGGTCTAGGTAGCACAAAACTTATTCCTGTCTGCATCCTATTCACTTAAGACATGCTTTCCTTAGCTTCTTGGCAGATTGCTTTTTGCATTACAATTCAAGGCCTGGCTTTTTACAACAGCTTGATTATCCCTTTTTTTTTGGAAGCAACTTGAATATCCTGACATCCCCTATATCAGATTTTTGAATTATAGTGGCTGTTTTCTGGGATTTTATTTTTGTTTAGTTTTTTGATTCTCTGATTTCGGCCTTAAAAATCTCTTGTCCATCTATTTGATCCTTTTATTTTGTATCAGTTGATTTAATATTACGTGAGAACCTGTAGTTCTATATGTGACCCGTTTAAGTGGAATCAACTGTACAGTATACCTTGTAGAAAATCAACAGATGAATTGTAGCAAGAAGTATGTGTACAGATAAATTGTAAAGCTGCAAGCTAGACTGTTGCATCATTTTTGTATTTATATTCTCTAGTATGCAATTTGACTTCTAGACTCTGACAGTTGCCAGGAATCATTTGTATGAACTCACTTACTCTCTCAGAAAGTAGACCTACCCTCCACAGCAGTTGGAAAAACCAGGAAAGCTAGTCATTGCTAGATGTTCCAGACTCCTCACTTTGCGGTTAGTTTCCATGATATTTTCTTTTGGTCACTGTCTTGCTCTTCAGAACGAGTGGTGTCTGGGAATATGGACCCAGCTACTTGAGTTTTGAATAGGCCTGCTTAGTTTGGACAATATGAGAAAAATAATTGCAGTGATGGCAAGTCCATCTTCAAGGCTTGCGAATAAGAGATGATGAGAGTTCTGTCCTGTGTAAAAATTTGAATTTTAGACTGCTTAACGGATGGAACTAACATTACAACATTGTTGGGGAAGAGCAGCAGCTGCTGCTATTGATGTTGAGAAAATTGTTCAAGCTTTAAATGGTGGTCTGGCAAGAGTTCCTTGGAGGTTTTTTTTTTGATTGGAAAAGAGGAATTTTATTAGATTAAAAAGAATGTACAGAAAAGCTACAAGCTGTAGCAGTGACAGAGAACAAGAATATAATCAATGGAAAATTGTATCCCAATTAAGCACTGTATAAGAGAAATTGGAGTGAATTCTCTTCCCAGCAGAAGCTGCCCAAGAAAGAACTAAGACTTTTGCAATATCGCACAACTCTGTGTCTGTTTTGAATGCATAGTCGTCAACAAAAGTGCGACTGTTTCTCTCATTCCAGAGATTCCAAATGATGGCAGCAGGGATTAGGTTCCAAATATCTTTTCCTACGTTACTGGAGATGTGATTGGTTGACCAAGAGACCGAAAGCGCATACATAGTTGCAGGAAAGACCCAGGACCAGTCTGTGTTCGGAGTTAGAGAAGTCCATACACAATGTGCGACTTTACAGTGCATAAAGATGTGATCTTGTGTCTCAGTACTATCACCACAAAGAATGCAAGAGTTATACACGTCCATACCTTTACGGTTCAACATATCTAGAGAGTTAAGTCTTCCATGAACTGCGCACCACATGAGAAAACATATTTTTGGAGGAATCCAAGCTTGCCATATAAACTTCCATGGGAAATTAGTCACTCCAGCATCAGCCACTAGGTTTCCATAAAGAGATTTCACAGTGTACACACCAGAGGGTTCAATAGCCCATCTTCTTGTATCTGGAAAGTTGTTTAATATTGGTGGTGTCGAACCGATAACAAGAAACATTTCAGCAAGTTGATTAACTTCATCATTCAGCAGAACTCTTTTGTAATCAAACTTCCATGCTCCATCTTCTGAAATATGTGCAGCAATACTGTCATTTTTCAAAAAATCAAGTTTGTACAGTAAGGGAAACTGCACATCCAAACTAGAGCGACTAACCCACTTGTCATGCCAAAAAGAAATTTGTAATCCAGAGTGAACACAGAAATTGCAGTTAGAAGTGATCCAATTATTCATTTCAGCAATTGTCCTCCAACAAGAAACGCCATGAGCTGAAATTACCTTACCAGGGACCCAAATATAGAATGAAGCACCATACTTTTCAACAATGATTTTGTACCACAAATGGTTTTTTTCTACACCAAATCTCCAACACCATTTTGCAAGAAGAGCCCGATTCATTAGTTTTAGATTTAAGACACCCAAACCACCTTTCTCTTTAGAAGAGCAAACTAAATTCCAGTTTATAAGGTGAGAAGTTGTTGAACCCGACTTATGCTCCCACAAAAAATTCCTCATCTTCCTTTCTAAAATTTTGATAACAGAAATCGGGGCCTTGAAAAGAGAGAAATAATACATGGGAAGGGAGCTTAAAATACACTTGAGTAGAGACAGCTTACCACCTTTAGATAAATTACCTTGTCTCCACATTGAGAGTTTGGCCTCAAATTTTTCAATAATGGGAACCCAAATAGTTTTTGAGTTAGCTTTTGCTCCCAAAGGCATGCCTAAGTACATGAAAGGAATTGAATCAGTTGCACAACCCAATTCAATTGCCCATTCCTAAATAAGAGGTACATCTCCTACTCCAATAAGTCTTGTTTTTGAAGTGTTGACCTTTAAGCCTGCAATATATTCAAAACAATGAAGAAGGGAGAATAGATTGACCAACTCTTCTTTCTTGTCATCTACAAAGAAGATAGTATCGTCAGCATAATGTAAATGGCTCACCACTAAGCCATTTTGAGTTACATTGAAGCCACTAAAGAGATTCAAACCTGCTGCTCTGTCCAAATACCTTGAGAAGCCTTCCATTGCAATATTAAAAAGCAAAGGTGAAAGTGGACAGCCTTGCCTAACACCTCTAGTACTGCCAAAATAGCCAAAGGAGGACCCATTTATTAACACCGAGAAGAATGCAGTTGAATAACAGAATTTCAACCAACTACACCATTTCCTACTAAACCCCATCTGCTGTAAGATATCCTCCAAATACTTCCAATTTACTCTGTCAAAGGCCTTCTCTAGGTCAATTTTGCAAATCACACCAGCAAGCCCAGATTTAAATCTTGAATCGACCAACTCATTAGCAATGAGAGTGCCATCTATTATCTGTCTACCTTCAATGTAGGTACATTGAACAGGAGAGATGATCTTTGGCATAAATAGTTTCATTCTAGAGGCAAGTACCTTTGCAATTATCTTGTACATGCTGGTAAGAAGACTAATTGGTCTACAATCCTTCACTGTTTCAGTATAATCCTTTTTGGGTATTAATGTAATAAAAGTGGCATTATGCTTCTGATCGATCTTACCAGACTCACAGAATTCCATAATAGTCTTCATGATGTCCTCCTTAATAAAACTCCAACACCTTGAGAAAAACATGATAGGGTAGCCATCAGGCCCTGGTGCCTTGTCTTGTCCTAGGTCTTTGATAGCCTGAAATACTTCATGTTCATTGAAATTTGCATCTAATATTTCAGATTCAATGTTATTGATAGTGTCAAAAGTAATACCTTCCAAAGCCGGTCTGATAACTTCTTCTTCAGCAAACAAGTCCTTGTAGAAATTCACAATATGTTCTTGCAGTTTGAACCTGTCAGAGACCAATTCACCCTCAACGTATAGCTGTCTAATCCTATTGTATCTTCTTCTAGCAGTGGATTGACGCATGAAAAAAGAAGCATTTCTATCCCCTTCTTGTAACCATTTGTTTTTGGACTTTATCCTCCATGCTAGTTCATCCATTTTAGTAACTTTCTCAAACTCAGACTTGGATTTAAGTTTATCTGCCAACTGAGATTCATCTAGGATGTTGTCTTCTGCCAAAAAATCAAAGAACTGTATCTCTTCCAGTAAGTGCTTGAGTTTGGTATTAGTGTGACCAAAAGTATCCCTATTCCACACCTTCAACTTCTTCTTTAAATCCTTTAATTTCAACCACAATATTGTACTTGGACTACCTGCAAAAGAAAAAGACAACCACCATTCTTCTAAAAGTTTCAAAAAACCATTCTCCAAAAACCACATGATTTCAAACCTGAAAGGACTAGGTCCCCAAGAAGGATCAGAGATATCTAGGAGGATAGGAATGTGATCTGATGTTGGCCTAGCTTTAGCAAGTTGAGTTGCCAAGGGGAATTGAAGTTCAAAGGAAGGAGAAATGAGGAATCTATCAAGTCTGCTCATTAAGGATTGGTCTGCCCATTAGACCAAGTATATCTAGCTCCTTTTAAAGGTAAATCAATAAGGTTGTGTTGAGAGATGAATTCAGCAAAGTCCTTCATACTCTTGGTGATTGTATTACAATTCTTCTTCTCATCACAACACTTAATGGTGTTGAAATCTCCACCCAAACACCAAGGTAAATCCAAGTATCCACAGATGTTATCCAACTCCTCCCAAAAATCTGCCCTCTCATGAGGTTTATTAGGTCCATAAATATTGGTAAGAACCCAAACAAAACCATCATGCTTATTGACACAATAGATAGATAATGAATAATCACCTACTAAAGATTCTTTAACCTCAAGAAAATATTTATCCCATAAGATGATCATCCCACCAGAATTACCAACTGACTGTTGAAAAGTCCATCCAAAATTTGAGTGTCCACAAATTTGTTGGATGTCATGATCACTACAACGCATCATCTTTGTTTCTTGTAGGATTACGATAGGTGCTTGAAGAAGACCAATCATTTTCTTTACAATCAGCCTCCTATCATTCGAACATAATCCCCTCACATTCCATGAAAGTATCTTGAGACTCATTTAACACACGCGTATCCCTTCTTTTGTTTTGTCAATCTTTTAGACTTGACACCATAAGTATTAGCTTCCTGAACTGTAATATCAAGACGCCTACATTCTGCAATGTATCTTTTTGAATAGACCTCCTGAGTTTGTGAGACATGCTCTGAGCTACCATCATCTAGAATTTCCACCATATCAGGTTCAAATCCAGGTGGATAAATAGGAGTGGAGGATTGTGACGCAGCTGAAGTGTCTTCATCATCTAGAAGCATAATAAAAGTATCTTCAAGACCTTTTAATGGCACTGTCTTATCCTTGGGCTCATGCACAGAGACTTCTCTAGTTCCGTCTAGTGTGATAATAGATTGAACTGCAAAATCTTTCACTAAAGAGGGAGCTGGTAAAGCAACAGGAGTAGAGGATTTAAGTATCGGACCCTGAGAAGTAATTTTGGAACATAGAAACCGTTTTGAGTGATTAGGCATATTATTAAAAGTGATGCCTAAGTGAACACCTAACTCAAATAATCTTAGCACCTCATTAACAATGTATGCTGGAACCTTTATATTACTACTAGAATTTGAAGGTTTGAAGTGCGTAACAACAGATTTCAGGGAGACTGGAATATTGGTGATAGGGACTGGAGGAGTTTGTAGGATGGGTGTGTTAATGGTAATGGGTATGGGTGTTGGCTTTAGGATTGGCAAAGAGACGATGGTGGAAACAGGTCTTGGGATGGGGTCGATGAAATAAAATTTTTTTATATGGAGGTTTAGAATGGATAGGTTTAGGATCTGCTGGAGATAACATATCAAAAACTTCAAGGGCTTCGAGACTCATCTTGAAAGCAGGAGTAAAATCAATCTCCATGTCTGTTGCTTCATCAATACTCACAGGAGTTTCACGGGATAATAAAGATATCTTCTCTACCTTTTTCCATATTGTGTTGGATTTTTTTTTATTTTTTCTGGGCTTACGTCGTCTTTTCCTTCTCTTACCGGATCCTTGATTTTGAACTTTTCGGATATCTGTTGAAAGTTTCCTTGCTGGAGAAGTTATAAAAATATCCGTAGAAGATGGCTGAAAATCTTTTGTAATTAATGAGTCCATAGAGTTACCATAATTTGTTGTAGTCTTCCACCTCTCGTGCTGATGATCCACCAAATTCGGAGATATCCATTGACCGAAATTCAAATTCGAACGAGATCTTGAGGATATTGTGTTTCCGCCAATGAAGATGTGAGTTGTAAATTCACCCATATCTGAAAATATACTCACACTTCTAGGAATGGAATTAATTCCTTTATTGTTACAGATCTTTAGCCTGATTACAGTCAAATCCTCCAGCTTGAGAGTTGCAGGGTCGATTAGCAAAACATCACAACATAACCTACCAATTTGATGTATGACTTTAGATGACCAAAATTGATAAGGTACCCCAAAAACTTCAACATGAAAGATTGTCGATGATGAACATGATGACTTCCATAATTTCTCATCCCATCTGAACACTGAGAAATTTACATTGTTAAAAGTAAAAACAAACTCAATATCTGCCTTGGATAATTCCTTGTCTGCATGAAATAAAGCATGATATGAATTCATAGGATATAGCATACAAGATGAGTTGCATTGTAATTCAAGACTCAGGGCCAAACTGATATCTGACCAATTCACGATTGGGATAGGTGAGGACACCACAAAAGAATCAATCCACCCACCTATAGGATTTGAATCCTTCTGTTTTTTGATATTGAGATTTCCTTTTGGATCACAAGAAATGGACAGGGGTGGGGAGAATCTATCACACATAAAAGGTGAAAGTCCTTTTTGTGAGTTATAGATATGTTTAGGAGTAAGATTAGATTGCAGGACTTGAGCATAAGAAGGATTACGAATAGGTTTGGGTGCTTGTAAATGGGTTTGATTTCCTATGGAATAAGAAAACTTGATTATATCTTCTAACGTGGAGGCCATGGAAAACCAACCTGTGAAATAATCACCGGAAGGGATAAAAAAGGATGTTGGATCAGCTTTAGGATTAGGTTGACAAAGGGTTACGTTTAGGAAAAAACCATGATTATTTGATTGCTTACTAGCTACAAACCAAAATTGATTATCCTCGAACTTCCAAATTTTTCTTCCTGAATCGCCACTTTTTCCAATTTCAAATAGGATGCTTTGAAGATGCTTTGCAAGTGGTAGTGTAAACAAACCTTTAGTAGATCCAGAAGTGAAGAACTCAGTGAGGGTTATAGGTGAATAGGGAGTTTGTTTGCTACATGAAAACCTAAATTTTTTTTTTTTTGAATTTGAACATAACGATGTTCAGGAGACATGGTGAGGGTTGAGGTAATAACTAAGGTTTCTATGGAAAAGGGTTCTAAGCTACAGGGATCTAGCAGGGACGAAGATCAGTGAAAAATGGAGAACGGATTTTTCGGGAGAGAGAAACATGATTTTTTTCCTCTGAACCAGGTAAAACAGATTGCTTTGAAATTTGGTCATGTCGAATTCTCATCCATTATGAGAGGGAAAACGAAGTTGCCCGTCGACCGGAAACTGAATTTTACAGTGAATAATTGATTGTTACTAGTGGTTGATGCAGGAGAAGTTGCAGATTTAAAAAGAAGCTTGTTGGGCAGGAAATATTATATGGAAGCATAAAAACCCTAGGAAGACTTGTTTTGTTCTCTGGCAAGCTGGCATAGGTTAGACCACAATCAATACTTCAATTAATATGTCAGTGGAATTCAGAAGCCTTTTGACGGAGAAGCATAGTGGGGACCGAAAACTTTGATAGTGCTTTCCTAAACCGATTAATGATGCAGCAATAATGAGTGCCAAGTTTATTGCTTCCAACTTTGGAAGTACACAGTGGCGTTTCAGTTATGATTTGTAATGGTATAGTAGTAGTTCTCTGGCAATCTTTCCATTTTCTCCTTTTGGGAAGAATCCACCGGGAACATGTTCGCTCCCAGTTGCATATACAATCCTCAAAACTTCACGCGGTGTTCGAGCGTAAGATAGGGAATTATAGTCAGCTGACAACACGTTGCTGGTTGTTCGATTCTCTGCTCCCAAGTATGGAGGCACTCATCTTTAATTCCGCACATCCCTAATGCATTGCTCAGCGCTGAGACACGCTCTTATATTTGGCGATAGTGTGATCATATGGGTACACTTTATAATCTGCCCTCTCGTACAGATACTTCCTTATGACAGCGTCCTGCCCTGCTGCTACTCCTAATAAACCTGCTAACAGCTGCAACAACACACACCAATATGCACAACTTATATTACATAAAAATTAACGTTCAAATATGAACGACAATGAACTGGACAAATTATACTACCTCCGAATTCAGGACGAGCGATTTTTTCACTTTTTTAATTTACGATATTTTTGGATAAAAGTTGAAAAGATGAAAGTGTCATTTTTTGTGACACGGAGGGAGTGTATAATGGTATAACTAGAGTTTGTACCCTTTTGGTTTTCCATCCCTTGATGAATGGATTCGCACCAACTAAGTGTTAATTCCATAGTATGGAATCACGTATGCAGCCAACATGAAATTCAGGGTGTTTGCGTATGGATCAAACGGAGGATCCAGAGCATATCCAAACGCATTATTCATTATTTTAGCAAAAATACTAGCACTGAGATCCACCAACGGCCTTGGAAATCCACCAACTGTCGTTTTAATAGCCCTAATAATATAAACAATGCCATAGTTATGAATTGGACGAGAAAAAAAATGGAGGAAAGCTGCAAAAATCTACCTTATATGGCCAACTTGTTGATATCCAAACTCCTCGATGATACGGTTAACAAGTTTATCAAGATTAGCCTAGTTTAATTGGGGGCCATAACTTCCACTTGGGGGCCATGGAATTTTGTCTGCCCCCCAAAATTTTCAGGGATGTAAATATCGCAATATGAATATAGTATTTTACCCTTCACTAATTGAAAATCAGTTTCACCTAATTAACTACGCTAATTAAGGCCCCTAATCTATATACCCTAATTAAATCAAAGAGAAAATCAGTTTCTCTTTTATCTTCATCTTCCTCTCCTCCCTTTCTCTTCTCCACCTCCACCATTAACGACTCCACCTGCACCGAGGAAAATTCTTCGAACCGATTCATCGCGTAATCGTCGATGATAAAACTTGAATCGACGATTAACTTCTTCTACAAATATGGCTAAAACAAAGCAAACCGCTCGCAAAGCACTTCAAATTCCTAATCTTGTAGATACGGTGAATGCAAAGGTGTACGTGCGAAGAGCTCCTGAAGCAAGCAAATCGAAACCCAAAAAGGGAATGGCTCCAATTAGAGGCTACGTGAACTTAAACCCACCTCCTATTCGATGTTTTGGTTGTGTAATCGAGATTGGTAACTGAAAAATAGAAGTTACAGAGTGAGAGTTGTTAGCATCGAAGAAATAATACCCTAACGACTCTTACATTGCATGCTTTTTCTATGAAAAAACGTTAACCTGTTAGTCTAAATATGACGACCCTTGTTCTGCTACTTCCACCTTTTGTGCCCTAGAATAGAGTCGTCGCCATATTAGGTTGAAGATGACGACTGTAGTTTGACGACCCCAAATTAGTGCGTAACGACTCTGGGTTGAACTTGAACTGCCTTCTGTTGGAGAAAACGATAGAGTCGTCAGTAGTATATAATCCCTAGACTAGAGTCGTCAGTACTCTATAATCCCTAGAGTCGTCATCTCTTTTATATGGTCGGCAGTTACTTGTTTGAAAACCCAAGTTTAATCTTTAACGACCCTTTAAGGACCAAAATCATCCTCACTGTCCAATTTTTGCAAAGAGTCATTACCTTATAAATTACAGTCGTTACCTTGTAATGAAGAGTCGTTAGTTTGTTAGAGCATATCATTGACGACTCTTTAACTGATAGAGATAAAGTTGATGTCTTATAAAAAAAAAATTCGTGTTTGGAATGTAGTGACAAGAAAACGAAAGACAAGGTTGAAATAACGAAAACTCCTCCTTCGAAACCTCCCCGCAACGATAAATACTTACTTGTTGGTCCATTGCGCGGAAGAAGGCCGAGTGAGGTATCATTTTCTATCACCGAACCAAGGTACAAAGGTAATGAGTTGTCCGATTCGTCAGAATCAGACACTCCTGTTGTTTCAGCTAACACTAGTGCTGAAGAAGAAGATGAACAAGAAGAAGAGCAAGTAGAAGAGGAACAGGGTGTAGAACATGAGATACAAGAAGAAGAGATTCAAGAAGAAGAAGAGGAACAAGAAGAAGAGCAAAAAGAGGAGGAAGAGGGTGAAGGTAATGGTAGTGGTGATGATGAGGATGATGGTAATCAAGAGGAACAACATAAAGGTAATAATAGCGGTGATGATAATGATGATGAGGAGGAAGAGAATAAAGGTAATGATGATGAAAAGTATGAAGGTGGTGATGATGGTAAAACCACTGTTGAGGATGAGGAAGAGAATGCAAAGGCGAAAAAGCCGGTAAAGAGGGTTAAGAAGGATGGAACAGATATTGCACCTAGTGCGAGACACGTTCCCGCTACTCATTTGATGTTGCCTCGTCTTCGAGGTTGTAAACTTAGAGGAGAACCTAGATATGGGGGCAAAGTTCTATTTGGATATCCTGGATCGTGGGCTCATTGCATTAGTGAGACAATCGTAAGAATCCCAAATTTGCTTGCTATTTGATTAGTTGGTGTTAACTTGTTTATGTTTTGTTTTTTAAATACATGTTTGTTTATGTTTTATATGATCATAAGGATGACACACGTCTTTTCCGGCACCAATCTTCTTTCAAGAAAATGGAGTTGTGGCCGCTAGAAGGTGAATGTGCAAGAGTTAGAGATTTGGTTGAAAACTCAGGTTTGTACAATGCCGTTGTGAACTCTGTGATTGCGTATGACAAGGTCGCAGTATCTAGTTTCTGTGAAAGTTATCACGTTGAAGTCGACACATTCCAACTTCCTTTTGGTGAGATGGCGATAACTCCTGATGACGTAGAACAGATATTAGGGCTGCAGGTCGAAGGAAAATCAACCGGTGAGAAGTTCAAGAGAAGGCCTAGTTGGGAAGACATCTATACATGGACCAAGAACTTGTTTGGCTGGGATTCCGAGAAGACTAATGGGATTTTCTAGAAGGGACCTAAGTACCCGAAGAAAGAGTTCAAACTTGTAGATATTAGGAACATGTTTTCTGGGACAGAAAAGAATGAAAAAGAAGGAGGTCTCTCTGGTATGGAATGTCGCTATGCGGCGGCTGGGCATTTGTTGTATGTCCTTGCGTCGGTTATATTTCCTGACAGCAAAGGTAATCGGGTGAGCTCCAACCTTTTTCAGCTTTTGGTTCCCTTGGAAGATGTGAGCAAGTACTCTTGGGGGACTGCCATAATTGCACACCTGAATTGTCAGCTTTCTCAGGGATCTCGCAAACTAACTTCTCAAATTAATAGGAATTTGGCTCTAATCCAAGTATTTGGATTGATGAAAGTTTTCTTATTTTTGTACATTTTAAAAATTGAATTATTTATGTTTATTTCATTGGTTTCTATAGGTGTGGATTTATGATCATTTCCCATCACTGATCAAAGATAATGAAGATGTGGAACTCAACCCAAAATGGAGCAAAGGTAGTCCAACGGGAACCAAATACTTGTTCACTGGTTCTCAAGATAGGGAACAAACTGATGCGTTGATACAAATGCGTCAAAAACTTGACAACATCACGGCTAAAGAGGTAGTCTTCAATCCGTACAAGAATAATTGAGTTGGCGCAATGGAAGATGTCGTGTATTACCATGGCCCTTTGTTTCACCCCAACGGTTTTTCAGTGTACAATCCGATAAGAATCATGTGTCAACTTGGTTTTTTTCAAGATTCACACGATGAGGATTATGTACCTCTGTTCAAGCACAAGTTGGAAAAGTGCGAGGCTGACGAAGCGGGTATAAAGGTGGCTTATGAACCTGAAGTTGATGTCAAGCATTGGAATGACAGACACTCTACGGATAGAATGGAAAGAATAGGGTCATCACTCGTTAATATCCTCAAATAGAGATCTAACGACCATTTTTCCCAAAACATCCAGGAGATGGAAAGAATATTTCCGGATAGAGTCGTCAGTGTTTATAATGAAATCAATGACGACCCTTTGTTAACAAAATATATCCAGGAGGTTTGAATTTATTTGGCTAGAGTCGTTAGCTTTTTCATGTCAATGACGATTGTTTGTTGGATTTAGGAGTCGTTACTCTTCTATGGATACCTGTTGCCATTAAAAAAAGCTTTCATGAGGTTGTTTTCAATTGATTTTTCACCTTGATATGTTCCTCTACTTATAGAATAATTTGTAACGACTATTTTTCATGGGAAAAAGTGTATAGAAAAAGAGTCGTTGGGGTTTTTTGCAAACAGTCGTCATTGTATACACTATCAATATGACGACTGTTGTATAATCCACTACAGTCGTTTAGGTATCTGAATATATAACTGACGACCCTATGTTGAAAAACCTTCCAGGAGACAACCTAATTTGAACCATTTGAGTCGTTAGGGTATCTGAAAATACCAATGACGACCCTATGTTGGGAAAACATCCAGGAGACAACCTAATTTGTGCCATTAGAGTCGTTAGGGTATCTGAAAATACCAATGACGACCCTATGTTGGGAACATCCAGGAGACAACCTAATTTGGTCCATTAGAGTCGTTAGGGTATCTGAAAATATGACTGACGACCCTATGTTGGGAAAACATCCAGGAGACAACCTAATTTGGGACATTAGAGTCGTTAGGGTATTTGAAAATATGACTGACGACCCTACAATTATTAAAACCTTCCAGGAGACCACCTAATTTGGACCATTAGAGTCGTTAGGGTTTCTATATATATTAATGACGGCTCCAAGTTGGGAAAACATCCATAAGTTTAACTGATTCTTATGCCCCAAGATAAAACGCATTGTATTCATTAGGCACTCTTCAAAATACAAATATTAGGGTTAAGGATATAACCATTATCAAAAAGTATGCTTAAAAATGCAATGCATAGTTTTGAATGTACATCTTGTCTCACGATTCATCGCCCATGTCTACGTAAACCGGGGTTGGGCATAGCATTCCAAAGTTTCATTCCATACTCGTACTGATTTGTCCACTCCTTGGTGTAGTATTCCCAATCACCATAGGCCACCCTAATTGTTTGCTTTGAACAATTACGCACATATTCTCTTTTGCCTTGGAAATAATCCATTCCTTGACCTCAGCCTTTGTTTTCCACGTCTACATTAAACAAATAACACGTTCATTATAAAACACTAATTAAACAATTTTTGTATGGATATACATTGACTCAAACAATAAAAACGTACCAAATCGTTCATATATACTTGGGAGGTATCCGGGTCGACAGTGTCGAGGGGTTCAGGTTGAGAGCTCACCCGTACAACCAACTACAGAAAAAGAACAACAAAATCAGTATAGGGTCATCACTCTGTAAGATGTTAATATGACGACCCAGACAGTCGTCAACATAATTTACAAGTGAACGACTCTTTAAGTCGTCACCCAGATTTTCTGTAGAAAAACGACCCCTTTCTCGACGTATGATGACTCTTTTTTATAAAGTGACGACTCTACATTGATATATATAACCAACTCCGCCCAGTTTTCACCTTGAATCGTCACCTTGTATACATATAAAATAAAGACTCTAAGAGTCGTTCTCTGGTACATATGAAGAGTCGTTTGGTTTTAATCTTTACGGATTAACGATTCATGTTAGTGGTTGCATTTATTTTTGAATTTAACTCAAACAAATGTGGTTGAGGCAGTTTGGTCGCTCCATTTTATATATAGAGGCCCATATCTCACCTATTCCATATCAAAACCCAAATTATCAACCTCCTCTTCTCCTTCTCATTTAATTACCATTTAAGAGGAAAAAAAAGAGAAACATCATGACTCCATTCACTAATGAAGAGAATTGTGCCATTACAAGATCTTGAAAAACAGTCACTAACCACTTTGAAAGTCTAGGCAAAGATATTGATGAAACATCGGATGCTTGGTGGAACCGCGTATTCATCGTTTTTGTGGCGTTGGACGGAAATTGCAACTCAAGGTATTTGAAACAAGTCAAGGAACGCTTCCAGAAGATACAATTCGAGTGTGATGTTTTGAAAAGAGAACTTAAGGCTGTTAGGGAAGCCTTTCCGGATATGCGTAGTGTTGTAAGAGTAAGTATTTGAACAAGAGGTAAAACTTATAAAAAGCTTTGATCGATACTAACTAAGTATATTTGCAATTTTCAGTTGGGGAAGGCGTATCGCTATTATGAGGAGCTTCGTGGGGAAAAGTTTGAGCTCCACAATTGCTACTTTATCTTGGAAGGCACTAGATATAACTACGCCATATATGATTAAGTGTATAAGTGCACCTTTATTATCTATTGTATTTCATTTCCTTCAATGGAACGCTATGCGAGATGTATGCCTTTTACGATTCAATGAAATGATTCTATGAAATCAAAAATTATGAGAATCTAGTGCAAGGGTCGTTACTTTATATAACTAATCAAACTAACGACTCTAAAAGAAATTAGTAATTGATAGCTAGGATCGTCATTTCATATGAATACATGTATGACGACCCTAAGTGTTACTTTTTATAGAGAGTTTTGGTTTTAGAGTCGTCTATGTGTAAACAAAACAACAAAACGACTCTAAGTGACCTAGTTAAAAAGGGTCGTCAATGTTTAGCACACTACCCTAACAATTTTTCATAACCTGGAAAAGTTGCAGGTTTGAGTCATTATTGGTAGTGTCAATATACTGACGACCTCAGAGAGTCGTTTGGGTATACACCCCCGACTATGACGACCCTTTCTATGAGTTGTTCCATAGTGTGGATGATTCGACCACTTGGAGCACCATTCAGACAATTTGAAGAGTATAGGAGGTTTACCTGATTGTTTTGGCCTTAGGGTTCCTCATTTTGAGTGTTGGTTCATTCATCTTGAGCAATGGGATCTTCATTCCAACCATTGTTCATGCCTTCCTCTATCAACATCTCCTCATCAAACATCCAACCCATATCATTAGTTGAGACAATCTTACCATCAACACAATTATTATTATTATTTGAAGCTTCACCAATCTCATTCCCTCTACTTGAATCACCCATTTGTAAAAACCATAGGTTTTCCTCTCAAAACTCATACTCTTCTTCTCAACACATAAAACACATTTTCCATAATTTTTTTTCCTAAAATCATATTTTAATATAAATACACTTACCACACTAATCAAACTAATTAATTCCTAATACTAATCATATAAGGGCAGTTTTGCCATTTAGAAAATATTTTTTTAAGGGGTGACCCAAATTAGGATTGGGTGACCTTTTTTGTCCCGTAGTGCATGGCCCCCAATTAGAAGTTATGGCCCCCAATTAAACTAGGAAGATTAGCTTTCTGTGCTCCAATCGGCGGTGGTCCGCTTATTACTAATTCCGGAGCGACTTTATCAAGACCACAACCCAGTGCTCCATACAAGTAAAACTCAGCTAGTAAGTGCTCGAGATTCAAAGAAAACTGCAGCAAATGGACGTCGTCCGCGTAAATTGCAATTGGTTCTACTGATAGAGGAAAACCTACCGATTCCATGAATGAAAACATGAGCATGAAGTATACATATTTTAAGATGGAAGTGAGGATGCTGAGATAATTCTTCTTCTTTGAGTACTCAAATTTATTGTGACTAAGTCCGGGTCTAATCGTAATCCAAGATTCAAGCTTTTTCTTGGATCCACGTCACCAAAATACATCGCCCGGGCGTAGTGGGGATCCGAGATTCCTAGTAGATACGCGTTTTGAATCTGCACAACACGCATTTTCTAACTGCGTGTCATTGGAAAACTCAAATGCGCAGTTCCTAACAGCGTATTGACCTTGTTGACCGGTCAATATGCGGTTCCAAAGTGCGTGGCCAGGAGAACCCTAAATGTTACAGATGCCACACTCCTTCTCTTTTCTTACTTTCTCTCTTATTCCTCCCGTAGAACCTCACTTCTCATGGGTTGATTGAAGATGATTTCGTGTTTTCTAGCCTAAAATATTTGGTGATATTTTTGGGAGATTTCTTCAACAAATCAACACAAGGTATGAAATTTTAATTGTCATTGATTTTTTTTGATTTTGGGGTTTTGAATTTAGTTATAAAGGATTGAATTCGATCTTCTCCTATGTAAAAGTTTGATTATGTTGTTATTGAGCAGTAGTGAAATTTTTGAATTGATTTGAAAAAAATGGAATGTTAACTTAGGGTATTATTCATGAACGAAGCAAAAAATATACGGAGGACACATATAAAGAATGCAAAGCAGCACTTTCTGGGACACGTATTCAAATTCTTAACCTTGTTAGAGTTCTTGGTCTGTTTAAAAGAATACTGGATCAGGTATGTGCTCCTATTGATGATGGTTTGGGTACATAAAATGGTAGTGAATCCCTTTCGAGATAAAATTCTCAAGCAAGATATACGACACGATTCTTTAGCTTCATTCTCTATTCCTTGCACTTCTTTTTTTTTCTGTTGTTAATATTCCTTATCTTCGTATTGCAGGACTGTGAACTAATATATCTCAGTGACAGGCCTGAGAAACTTATTATCACAGACATTTTGGTGCATCCATAGCTATCCGTCTGTCCTGCTTTCGTAGGTGGAGGAACAACAAGGTTGGTTATACATGGTTGAACATTCATGTCTTTAGTGCTGTTGTTTGAGTTACTCGTGATAATTTATTCTATGTTCTTAATTAGTGAATTGATTATCAATTTGTTTTTGCCGCAGTAACGAAGATGATATCACTTCTAAACTTAATACCATTATTCAAACAAATGCTTCCCTCCGACAAGACTTAGATGGCAAGAAGTGAATGGATTAGAGCATAACATGGTTACTGTTTGCTTTTCAGTTTCTCACTACATTTTTCAAAATATTATCGCAATAGTGTGATTATAAAAATTACTACTTCTTGTTTCTTTGGTTCTGATAAATGTCTTTTATGCTCTAATCTTAATAACACTATTCCTCGACTTGTTCAGGATGCTTGGGAATTACTCCAAGTTGAGGTTGCAAAATATATTAATAGAGAAGTCCGCGGTGTCCCGCTAAGTATGTTATCCTCAAAACCATTACGAGGGTTCGTCCAACGTGTCAAAGGGGAACAGGGGCGCTTTCATGGGAACTTGTGTGGAAAACATGTTAAATATACTTCCAGGACTGTTATTTCCCCTGATCCCAATCTAAAAATTACAGAGGTTTCTTGCTGTGTTTAACTTTGACTTTCTTTAGTTGTTGCATACTATCTTTGTTTGTGCACATAATTGGATAACACATCTGATGAATGGTTTGTATTTTCTGTCTGTTTTTAGGTGGGCATACTTATCTTGGTTGCTCAAACCTTAACATACCCAGAACTAGTGTCCCAGCACAACATTGAGAAGTTACGGAAATATGTGGTAAATGGTGCTTATTAATATCCAGGAGCAAAATCTATTATATATGTTGACGGTTCAATGGCGTATGTGCTATTGTACTGAGTATATCTAAGAATATGTAAGTACTGTTGAATTACCTAAGAATATCTAAGTACTGTTGATTGCACATAAGAATATCTAAGTACTGTTGTATTTTTTTTTCCATAGTGTGTTATCCTGTTTTCATTAAATTTTTTCGTGGTAATTGAATTACCTGATCCTTCTGCAGGCTTCTGGATCGTGGTTATAGACGAAAAAAATCATGTTTATGGACTCAAATTTGGTGATATTGTATAAATGCATCTGGAAGATGGGGATGTTGTGTTATTTAATCTTCAGCCTAGATTGCATCGCATGTCTATAATGTGGCATATGGTATTTGCATCAACATCTTGTTTAAATGTTACACTTTGTTTAATTTGTGTTTCTTTGTTCTCTTTGTCTCATATTGATTTATTGGGAAATGCTTGTAGCCGAAAATAATTCCTTGGAGAACATTGAGGTTCAATGAATCTGTTTATAATCCATAAAATGCTGACTTCGATGGTGATGAGATGAATATGCATGTTCCTCAAACAGAAGAGGCTCGCACAGAGGCTCTCATGCTGATGGGGGTAATTGCTCAAACTTTGTCCTTCAGATATTGTTGTGAGTTTCTATTTGGTTGTCGATATTCCTTTTTGTTATATTTGTGACTATTTTATCTTTATATGTTCAGAACTTCATATCCATTTAAATTATCTGATGTTTGTTTCCAGTGAATTGCACATGAATTCTCCAATGAATTCTATTGTAACTTTCCTGCATCTGGTTGATTTTTTTTTTTGATTTTTGGGAAGCTTGTTTCTTAGTAGATATAGTTAGGGGACTGATAGTGTTGTTTAAGTTCATTCCAATATACCTTCACTAACAATTGTTAGTTAAGTTTTTGGTGCTTCTCATTCGTGTTTAGTTCAGTTCTTTTAAGAAATTCAATTTCTTGTTTAATCTAATAGTAACACTGTGATATGAAACCAATTAGCCGACTGAATGCTTTCATGATGTGCATGCATGATACTGATTGCTAACATGTAAACATTTGATGAAGACTGTAAATGTACTATAGATAGTTTTTTTTTACATCATCTTTTGACTTCTTGCAAGGAAGTCCATAACAAACTTTTATTGATGCATATGTAGAATTTTTCACATGTCTTGTTACATTCCTGCAAAGCATGAGTATAATAATGCTTATACTGATCAGTTGCTGTTTTGACCTTGACCAGGGTCAAACGCTTAGAATTGATTGATATTTAATTGCATATTTCAATTCTATATTGGAATTGCTTAGCCTTCTAGGTTGCACACCAGTTATTCTGAACCATCAAATTGGCGTACAGACTGGGGTTTGTACCCTTTTTTGTGTTCATCTCCCTCCTCTGTGTCCTTCAATGTTATAATCAAATTTGAGTGTGTATTTCTAGAATAATTATCAAGCACTTACAAAACCCTAGTTATTTTATTTCCTTTTCAATAAACTGTCCACATAACTTTCCTCTACATCCCTGTAATTGTTTGCAGGTGCAAAATAACCTGTGGACACCAAAAAATGGAGAAATTTTGGTCGCATCTACTCAAGATTTTCTAACATCTTCCTTTCTCATTACACGGAGGGATACACTCTGTGATCGTGCATCCTTTGCGCTTATGTGTACCTATATGGGTGACGCAACAGAATCTGTTGATTTTCCATCACCAGCTTTAATTAAGGTTAGACAAGGCTTTGTTATGCGCAATTACAGATATCTTGATCACCATTCCTTTTCTTTGTGTTTCGTACCTATTCGTGCTTGTCAATGTATTATGAATAACAACTTTTATGATGCTATTGTTCAAGGTTAATTTCTCTCTGAGTTTTTTCTTTGGTTATGAAGAACCTCAAGTATTTCCCTTAACCTCCCACGTGTATGGGATATCAATCTTTTTCATGCAACATTCCATTCTATCAAATATATAACACGTTTCAAAATGCATAAATATAATCTTATTTGTATAGAACTCAATGCTGTCAAACAAACAAACATCTTATAAAACGTGTCAGAAACATGATTTTTCCATATTTAAGTTAGAAAAAAACATTGTTCTATTCATTGCACCTTTTAATCATTAGATTCCATGACTGCGGATATGTGGTTCAAATGGATGCAAATGCCAAGCGCAACTTCCTTTTTGCACAATAGTTGGGATTCACTTCTCAGTCAGTTTTTTGCAAAAAGTCTCGGACTTGTAAAATCTCGTTCACTTAGATGCTAGTAGCCTTAGCCGGCCTTATTAACTGTGGTCTTGTGTATATGCTTTTTCAAACAACAACATGAAAAAAAAGGTTGTTGTTTTGAGCTGTTCCTTAGTTTTTCATATAACACTTCTGTTTGAACTAATTGAAGCGAATTGGTTTTTCACAACCAGTAGAGCCTTGGACAGGGAAACATCTATTCAGCATTCTAGTTCTCCATCGTGCTCAAATGAGGGTCTATGTGAATCTTACTGTTACGGAAAAATTTGCTTCACGTCGTCCGGTATTATTGTCAACTCTCCAAATGGGAGATGAAACGTATCGGTTTCTGGCCAAAATCGTTCCCTGAAGGCATAGACTATAACAATATCATACTCCGATTGGTTATGCTCAATTCCAGGCCCTAATCCTGAAGCTGCCACTAGAGTACGAACATCACCACATTCTTCACCTATTGGCCAATAACCAGCCCTTTGACGCTTGAGCAATTCGTTCGCCCTTGCATGGTCCTTAAAAAAAATACAAACATATTTTTTTAAACTAAGATTAATGAAATATACATAAATACAAACGAAAAAAATCGAAATAAATTATAACAATGTATTAAGAGAAACATACCCTAGTCGCACAGACTTTTGCGGCCCAGGAATTGGTATAACCAAATAAGATTGAGGACTTATCTGATGCCTCTCCCCAGGGACATCCATTCTTCTTCTGTGGAAATATCAAATCTTTTCCTGTAGGAATATGCAACCCTTTTGGTGCGGGTTCCTTTCTCGGCTTCTTTTCTTTAACTGGTTTGGCTCGAGGTAGAGTTGTAGCTACGACAATTTCTTTTCCTTTGTTTTGTACTCCCTCTTCATCATTTTCTCCCTCTTCCTCATCTTCATCAATTTCTTCCTCTCCCTCCTTTTCATTATTTCCTTTTTCTTCCTCCTCTTCACTGGATTCATGAGGAATTACTTCCTCTTCTTCAATTTTTTGATCATTATGCTCATCTCCTTCTAATTCAACCCCAGAGTTACTTACGGATGGTTTTTTTAACCTAATCTCAAACTGATTCTTCTTATTCACATGGTCACCTCTATGATCTAACCCTAAATGCTTGTCACCGCGAGGGGTGGGTGTATGATCAATCGGAGTTAAGTTATTCCCTCACTTATTCTTAACCCTATCAGGATTCCTACACAAGCAATACATTTGTATGATTTATTAAAGGTTGAACAAACAAGATACAAACAAAGAAACTCAAAATATATTGAAAAACAAAACATACGGTTGGTAATGAGATCTCCAGAACAACCGTATAAAAGATACGGTTCATAATTTTTCAAAGTTACAAACCGTGTAAAAGAAATGGTTGGTAACTTTGGTTTTGTCTCCAACCGTATAACAACTTTGAAATTGGTTTGAGCATCGGGATGACATACGGTTGGTAACTTTGGTTTCGTCTCCAACCGTATAAAAACTTTGAAAGTGGTTAGAGTATTAGGATGACATACGGTTGGAGACTAATGATACTTACGAGCCGTAACTATTATGCGGTTCATAATTTCTTGTACCATATAGTGAAATTCTACACGTCGCACAACTTAAAAAGTACGGTTGATAATCAACACATATTACGTACCGTACAACACATACGGTTGGTTACGAACTCACAGTTACGAACCGACTAGAAAAAAATTAACATGCATGAAGGAATACGGTTCGTAATAGGGTGTCCCGTACCAGCCGTATCTGCACAAAAAGTCAAACACTAGAACATACGGTTCGTTATTTTTGATGATTTCAATTGTTAAGAACCGTATATGCATCAAATAGTTCATATACGGTTGGTAATTGAAACAATACCAACCGCAGAAACCTCATTTCCAGAATTCAAATTCTAATTTTGAACCTAAAACCCTAATTTTTGATATAGAATACACTTGAATTGAACAGAATACACAAAATATTAACTGGGTTTTTTATTACATACCTCATATAAGTCATTAATCCTGATTTCTCAACTTGAGGAGTTTGGAATTGGGGTTCTTCACCGGTTGAGGGATTTTGTTGATTGGAGGCGATTGAATCTTCGTCAACTTTCTTCTTCCTCGTCATCTCTATTATAGACTTTAATCAACGATTAGTACTGTTGGGAATCGCCGATTAATCGATGAAGTTTTAATGGTGGAAGCTCCCTTACGGTTACAATGGAGGAGTAGAGAAAATGAAAGAAAAAAAAACTGATTTTGATTTTACTCTACTCATAATTAAGTTTAAATACGATGGAGGACAATTCAGTCTTTTCAATTTAAAAAGGAGGGACAAATTAGTCCATTTAAAGCAAAAAGGGTAATCTAGTCAATTTATACCCCTATAGGACACCCCCTAACCAATTAGAGGGACATTGCTATCACACTTGCCGTCCCTATACCAGGGTTGCATATAAAGATCCTCCCTCTCTTCGCTCGGTCGGCCTAAAAATGAAAATCGAATCCAGACAACGAAAAAACATTTTTCTTTTTGTTTTTCTTTCGTTTAAGAAATTGAACTTACTAGTTAACATAACTCACAGGATAAATTGATGACGATGAAAATAATTTTTACAGTGGACGTTAAGATAGTAGTAAAAAGGTTTATGATTAGCCACTTTTAATTTGGATGGTGTCCAGGGCAAAACAGCGGTGGTAGATATAGTTGTTCCCAAGTCGAAAAATATTCTGGACCCATAAGAATATCGATCGATAACTGGCCCAAATCCATTTTTGTTATAACAATTGTGACTTCTTTAATCCAAAGTGGAAGTACTCGACTACAAAGTTAGGTTAAGTGGCGTTAGAGAAAGGTAACTAATTTAATGTTCAACCTTCAGCTAAACTATGTTACTAACATAATAAAGAGGGAGAGCCAATTGGGAAGTTCTCTTATCACTGATCCTAAAATTGTTACATCGAGCAATACAAGGAGAGTCTATATATAGACTCATGTGCATGACATTAATAATGTGGGATAACCACGTGTTCATGCAGGTGTCACAAGATGTGATATTATTACATCGGATGTTAATCCATTTGATTAACTTGACAAAGTCAAGGTCGGTGGTTCATCCACCAGATTATTCTACACACGACACTCCCCCTTGGATGATCCACCGATCAAGATATTGCCTCGTTTTCAGAAATAACCGATGGGATAAATGCTTCCTCTGTCAAAGTTGCGTCAGGAAAATCATTTAGGACAAAACCTGAATTTGGAGTGAGATTGATCACCGTCATGAAATGTTTCCTCTATCAAAGTTGCGTCAGGAAAACCATTAAGATAAAACCGGAGCTTGGAGTGAGATTGGTCACCGTCATGAAATGCTTCCTCTGTCAAAGTTGCGTCAGGAAAACCATTTAGGACAAAACCTGAGCTTAGAATGAGGATGGTCGCCGCCACAAAATATTTTCTTTGATAAAATTGCGTCAGGAAAACCACTTGGGACAAAACCTGAACACCTGCACCAGGAAAACCACTTGGGACAAAACCTGAGTGCCCAAAGTTCATAATAATGCTGACGTCAATGCTAATGTTGCCTCGTTAAAAACCTCGTCTGAAAAACCACGTGGGACAAAACCAGACCAAAGGAAAAGAGTACAACGGACGTCGCCTGATAATGGTGCTGAACACGCATATGCTGCCTCGTTAAAACCTTGACAAGGAAAAACTCATCACGACAAAACCTTAGCGAAGGAAAAAGAGTACAACGCGTTTTAGTCCAGCCAAAGATTCTACGAGTTTACTCCCCCTGAACCATGACTTCTTAAAGCGGCTGGTGGTGCAAACATTATATAGCCTTCAGAAACCGCTTTACCGTTTGCAGTTTATGGAGGATTGACTGCAGGTCTTGCGTCGGGTGCACAATCTCCATTGTACACCTCGCATTTAAATCCTCAGTCCATTGCACACCAATTTATTTTCGCTTTAACTTCAGGCATAACAATGAAAGGCCTTTTGTAAACTCATGAATACCGTAGAATCAATTTCAGCCTATAAAAGTGTAACTTGCAAAACAAAAGTTAGAACACAACAAGACAATGCATGCATTATATTCGTATATGGTACTTCTGGACCATAAAATATTATTTCTACGTACGTATCAGATAGATCGATCACTTCCCACCTTTGGGAATCACATAGTAATAATGCCAATTTAGTAGCACAATAAGTATCATGAGTATCAAGATTGAATACTCTAGTCTATACATACATGCTATGCTAGCATGAACTCGAACTTCAGGTCGAGCAAATGTTTCACTTTTCAATGAGATCTCATAGTTTAGTTCATGCGTGGATTTTAGCGCTATTAACGGTTCTTAAGAAGCCAAAAATGATATCATCATTTCATCCGAATTTTAACCTTATACCAAGGACATAAAATACACAAAGGATTGTTCATAAATTTCTCCTCTTCAAGATGGTGATTATGACTAAATTTCAAACCTGACGTAATTCACGAAGTCAGGAGGCTGCCAGAGTTAAAACTAGGATCCTTCACGGATTCATTACAATTACTAGTCATAACAAGATGCAATGTGAGTCCTTCAGTGACTACCACGCTAAAGTGCATCTATGTTAGGAGAATACCTTTAGTTTTACAGAACCAATCCTGGGGTTCAGCAGGAAACCCTGTATCGCGCTTAAAACGATAATACTATTCTCTCTGCGCTTAATCTCAAACACCAACCTGTAATATTCAGGCCTAATGATTTTACAGTGTAAGTCGGATCCGAATATTGCGCTTTTTCGAGAGATTTCATCCTCTACCTTAGTTTGAAGGGAACAATTCATATGCCTACCAATCACAATGTCGATGTTCCTCTGCAGAGGGGTACACAACCACTATTGTAAACAGTAATCGACAATTATATACAATCTAACACATTCTCTAGTTCATGCACATTCATGAAAATTTTTATAGACTGGTACCAGCGCCACTTCAGGGGCATTATAATCTCCTCATCTTTAATAAGGAGTTTTAAATTTAGAGAATGTGGATCATATTTTGATAGTCTCCACGAGCACTATCTGTAGTCTCTCTTCAAGAGCACTGCATATTAGAAAAGTGATTGAATTCTCTTTTAAGAGGCATATATGAGGCAGTTATTCAGGCCTCAAGCGTGTTTGAACACACGACTTCTTCACTGCGAGATGTATCATTTAACCTGCTGAGACAATTTTTCGTGTCTGCATCCTCAAGCAAGTGACCAAGAATATTTTTCCAGAACTGCTGCAGTTATTTGTTTTAATCATGAATAATCTCTAAACACCTCAATTACATCCAATATCTTGGTGTGAGAAAACAAACTGAGATAGTTTCACGCCAATATCTAGCGGCAGCCAAACTTTGTTTGATCAGGATAAATACTTAATCAGATAACCTATTGAATTGTCGACATTGCTTACTGCAACCTTTAGGTGGTGTCTGTCATCTTTATGACTTCAAGGGAAAAGTCCTTAAATTTGTCGACATAATACGTGCCATCTTCAGGTGGCAGTCTTTCTCCCCTTGTTAAGGAGGGAAAACCTTTTAGGTTATCATAATTTGCACCATCCTTTTATGGTGACGTTTCTCCCCCTGACTAAAGTGGGAGAACCTTTAAGGTTATCAACCCTAATCTTGCCAAACTTCTGGTGGAGGGTTGCCATGCCAACTTCTGGTGGCATTTTAGTTTTCCTGATCATGGCGGAAACATTACTATCTCATTTCTGGAAACTTCTGGTTCCATAATTGCCTGATTTTCAAAGGAAATTCTGCTCATGATAGTTTTTGGGTTTTAATTTAACTACACAAAGATATCTCAAAAACAACTGCATGCACGACAAATGATGAGATATTTTACTCCGTTCCTTTTTGGCGGCTTACTTCCTCCCCCTAACGGAGGGAATACAGTCTCATCTTCAATAAGACATTACCAATACACGATTTTAAATGTCTTATGAATCGAAACCAACGTATATAGCTAGGTGACGCTATGGACCAAACATGTAAATTGTAAGGTTGTTTCGCAAGACATAATTGATGGTAAATAGTTGGTCGAGCAATAAACTAAAGATTCTTAAGCAAAGAACTCAACTAGACCATGTCGAGTGCGCACATGTGCTAACTATATGCTCGATATAATACCAACTGAAGGCAAAGCATCAAAAGCCTATAAATTTACCACCAAATTAAATGGACTTAACAAGAAAGTCCAGAGAATAAGTATGCAACCAAACCAATAGTGTGAGCATCTTAGCAAACACGAGAGACCATCTAGTGGATGTGTCTGTCAATACGATAAAGTATTGAAATAATTGTCCATACTGCAGGGTGAATAAGTCCTGCATATGCCACCTTGAATCCTTTCTAGGAGTTGATGTTGGTGATTCAGCAACGGGTTACCATAATGTTAATGTTAATGCAATTTAACAACTAA